>NC_053129.1:29920027-30017527 GCF_010015445.1 Perca fluviatilis | reverse complement strand
GCACCTAAATGAAATAGATTATAGGTTCAGTACCATTTCACCAGTAATATTAGGCTATACTTATGATTAAATATGATATAAACTATATTGGAATATATGCATTTACTCTAGCAGCAATTTTCTCCCACGCAAATTCTCTCTCTTTTGCAGCAGCTGCTGTTTTTTTTTTTATACTCGCTGTACATGCGCATCAGTATTTCCACCGACCAGTTTGTTTGTGGTTGTTACCATGGTGAATCGTAAAATCATGGCTCCATTCATGCTGCCTTTTTATTGTGGTGGTGCACACGCATGAACCTACTCTGATTTGATTGAACCAACTCAAATCAGCTGTTCTGAAACCAAAAACTCAGAGTTTCCCATCTCAGGGTAAATCAACTCAGACATCAGGGTTAGACTCAGAGTTTGTTAAACCTTCTACCTGAAATAGGGCCCTGTACCACGAATCCAGATCAATAAGTCCTGGATCTCTTTCAGTTACCCGGCTTCACTAACCCTAACAACCACGGTGCTGCATAAGCTGTGTCACGACGGTGGTTATCAACTAGTTCAGTCAACTCAGGGTTTCCCAATCCAGCGGCGCGTTCACATAAAAGAGGCGGTGTTTGCGCACCATGACCAATCGCAAACATCTACCAGAGACGCTATAATTCTACATAAATATGAAAAACACAAACACGGTTTTACAGTCAAAATGCAGGAAGGAAAGCTGGCAAAAAACAGCCGACGCTGTTTTACGTAAATCACAACGCTTATCCTATCAATATCACTTCCAGTGGTGTAGTCTACGTGATAGTAAGCTCCAGGATTTCTGTATAGGCTACCCACTTAAAAATGCCCAATGACACGTAACAACATAGGCTACTTTCCATTATATTTTTGTTACATTTTGAATTGTCATCCATGCTTTTTTCTTAACATCTATAAGCTGAATAAAGATATTTTTACCGTAAATTGGTGCATTAAAGTGTATCGGAAAGCAGGAAATGAAGTCGTTGATGCTTAAAACTTCCCTGGGGGAGAGAAAATAAAAAAATATCAAAACATAATTCTAACCAATGTGCGTATTGGCAACACATGGCTGAAGAAGCTGACAAATAGCCTATATGTAATTCGCTAACCTTAAAATCTATCTCTTTCATAAAGATACCCATCAGTGAATGTTAACGGGGTTGTCGGTCTCTAAATGTTTTAACTTTTATGAGCGCACCTCTCTCCCCCCCCTCTCCCTCTCTCTCCCCTCTCTCTCTCTCTCTCTCTCTCTGCACCGAGTTCCACCTGATCTTCTATAAGAACGGTGACGCCGTTATCAATCGAGTATTGATTGGTCAGTAGGCGGTGCTTTAACACCGGTTGATCTCTAATCTCCAACTTAACCTGGTCCTGACCAGGTTAGGTGTTCAGCATGAGTTACCACGGCGATTGAACCCAATAAAAACTAATCCACCTTCGTGGTACAGAAAATCCTGGGTTGAACCTGAAGTTAGCTCATTAATGACAAATCTTGCTTCGTAGTACAGGCCTCAGAATAGATGAACACAACTCAACAAACTGTTGTGATGTAATATTAAAACTTATTTTTAGCTCATTATTCTCATCAGTTTGAAGTGACTTTAAACAGCTCAACATGTTCTCACCTGGTTTCTCCTCATCAGTGTTCTTTTCTACCACTGGTGAAGATGGAGATATTGCGAGAAAAAGACAACAAGAGTAAAATTAACTTCATCACTGTAATCATAATTATTATGTTTCAGTATATTGTTCAAATAAGACAATTTGAAAACATTATGATGTAAATACTCACTGGTAACAGACAGAACAACCGCAGTATCTGGACCTTGATGTTGTCCTGATCTGAACTGTCTGCAGGTGTAACGACCAGCATCCTCCTCTGTGACCTTCTTTATAACCAGAGAACAGTTCTCTCTAACACTCAGTCTGTCTGATTTATCTCTGGCTTCTTCTTTAATCTGCCCGAGTTCAAACAGCTCCACTGTGTTTCCTGAACCACTGAAGAGCCAGGTAGTACTGTCACACTTTCTCTGACCGTCTATCACATGTTCACAAGGCAAAGTGACATCATCTCCAGCTCTGACAGTGAAGGAGAGGAAATGGTTTCCAGCTGCTGCTGTTAAGAAGATGAGAGAAAATAAATGTCTGTTGTGTTCATAGTGTGAACGATTATTTATTTATCCTTGGTTTCCAATAGTTCACTAAACACCACTTTAAAAAAGCACAGATTTGTCAGAATTATAGCTAAAAAAGTAAAATTCAATAATTATGATACATTTGATTTTAATGTGCCTGCCATATACATATATATGATATAACATTGTGAAGTCTTTAGCTGAAGCTGAAGAATAGTTGAAAAAGTGGAAATTGGTTCAATAAGTTAAAGAAAGTAAGAGAGGGAGGGAGGAGGGATGGAGAAAGAAGGAGAGAGAGAGAAAAAGAGAAGACAGGGAGGAGAGGGAGGGAGAGAAGCGGGATGAGAGAGAAGGAGAGAGAGAGAAAAAAGAGAGAGAGACAGAGAGAGATGGAGGGAGAAGGATGGATGGAGAGAGGACAGAGAGAGGGAGGGAGAAGGAGGGATGGAGAGAGGACAGAGAGAGAGAAAAGAGAGAGAAACAGGGAGAGAGAGAGAGAAAAAATAGAAACAGAGAGAGAAGGAGGGAGAAGCGGGATGGAGAAAGGAAAGAGAGAGAGACAGAGAGAGAGAGGGGAGGGATGGAGAGAGGACAGAGAGAGAGGGAGAAGGAGGGATGGAGAGAGAAAAGAGAGAGAAACAGAGAGATAGAGAGGGGGAGAGAAGACATTTAGAAGAAGTGGAAGACCACTGTGCTGTGCTGCAGCTATTCAGAGTCCCTGAGAGCAAGCTCTCAAACAAAGGCCTCACTGTGGCAACACCATAACTGCTATCAGTCAAATGACGTGATCCTGAGCACCACAAGGCCTTTGTGAACGTATCGGTATAAAATTTATATGGATAAACGTAAAAATGTGGTCATATCAGCGATTTCAAAAAGTGGTTTGTTCAGTGTTTCGCTGGGAAATATCCAGGAGTTTGATCATTGAAGCAAATGGAGGAACGAAATGGACACCTTGTCATTTGGAAGCTCAACCAGCCAAAAGTAAAAGGCGTATCACAAAACTGAGCGATTTTTCCCCAGATTTTCAGACAGACAGACAGAAGTGGAACGCAAATATATAGACTGATGATCATAGTTAGTCTAGTTAGTTGACTCCTACAGCAAGCCTGGAGTAATCAGTAGACTGTCTGTGAAAGTGTTGTCATGGTTACTAAGGGCCTGGGCAATGTTTATAAACATCTCTTTGATCTGATAACGATAGCACCTGCTCTTCATATGTCTCCTGTAGTACGCGCCAGCACTTCAGACACTGAGAGCAGAAGAAATATTTTTATTATTATCAGATATATACTGCATAGAACGAAAAAGCATCAATCTAGCTGAGATGAGATGTAAATATATTAGGTGAAAAGAATGGGGCTGAACAAGAAGAAAGAGGAAGAAAGAGAGGGGGAGAGAAAGAAAGAAGAAAGGAGAGCAGAAGAGAAGAGATGAGAAGAGTGTAGTGTGTGTGTGTGTACGGCCGAGCGGTGTGTGTGTGTGTGTGTGTGGGGGTGTGTTTGTGTGTGTGGGTGTGTGTGTGGGGTGGGGGGTGGAGTGTGTGTGTGTGTGTTTTAGTAGTGTGTGTGTGTGTGTTGTGTGTGTGTGTGTGTGTGTTTGCATGTGTGTCTGTCTTTGTGTGTGTGTGTTTGTGTGTGTGTGTGTTTATGTGTCTGTTTGTGTGTCTGTGTGTGTGTATATGTGTGTGTGTGTGTGTTTGCGTGTGTGCATGTGTGTGTTTGCAAAATAAAACATGAATAGCTGAATTGCTAAAGCTAAACTGGATGAATAGCTTAAAACCGTAAAAGTAAGTTTAAGTAGTGAGAGTAGTTGAAAAGTCAAATAACACCTTAGCCAAGGACACACTGATTGATATGCCACAGTGGGATTTGAACCCGGGCCCCCCACACCCTAGCCATGTGCCATAACCACTGCGCCATCTTCAGAACAGACAAACAACTTTCCTTTAGTATTTATAAAGCATCTCTTTGATCATTCATCCCCACACCTGATTAGTGAGAGACAGTGTGAGAGAACCCTTCAAACAATCCTTAATAAATCCACAACAGTACATGCTATCGAAACAGCGACTTGACCGTTAGAGACACAAGGCCTTTGTGAACGTATCGGTGTAAAATTTATATGGATAAATGTAAAAATGTGGGCATATCAGCGATTTAAAAAAGTGGTTCGTTCTGCTCTTCGCTGGAAAATATGGACGCCTTTCATCATTGGAGCGGATGGACAGAAATTTGTTGATCTCGTCATTTGGAAGCTCGCTGAGCCAAAAGTATGGGACGTATCGCATGACTGAGCAGATTTTCTGAAACTAGACAAAAATACCTACGTTTTGATGTATAAATTGTGTATGACAAGTAGATATTGTGGGCGTGAGAGCAGTTTACAGACAAGGAACTAAGATAATTTTTTCGAAGCTTCACCCTCTAGCTGTGATGTCATCCACTCTAGCAAACGCAATACACACCCTGTTTAATCGATAAAAAATCCTGAAAAGATTACTAAACTTAAAAGGCTTTTTCACAAAAACTGTAAAAGATATCAACCTGAAAAGTAGACCCCGAATAGCTGAATATTTTGTGAACATTTTAAATTTTGAATCACGTCTGTAGGTGGAAGAATGTAGGAGGAGATACATTTTGAAGCAGAAGAGGATTTGAAGGATTTGAAGGCTGCTCTCATTGACTTTAATGTTAAAAAAAGTGTTAAAAGCTTAAAATTTGAAAAAGTATAAATAGTAGAAAAAAGTTGAAGAAGTCCCATCATTAGCTGAAAGAGCTGAACATTTGAAAAGTTGAATGGTTTAAATAGGTGAAAGTATGCAGGAAGTTACAGAGAGCCAAAAAACGTCACGGGAGAGACGGAATAATAATAAATAAAACCGAATAACAATAGGTGGAATGCTGTAGAACAGCATTCCCCCAATAAATGTCTGTTGTGTTCATAGTGTGACGATTATTTCTTTTTCCTTGGTTTCCAAGAGTTCACTAAACTCACCATTTTAAAAACACACAGATTTGTCAAATTTAGCTAACAAAGTAAATTCAATAATTATGATACATTTGATTTTTAATGTGCCTTCCATATATATATATATGATATAAGTCTTCTTACCTGTAAAGTGAAGCAGCGGTATCAGAAATAAAGACATTTTGATCCATTTGAACTCTTCCATCGTGCTTCTCTGTGTCTCTGCTTCTTCTCTCTCTCGTTCTGATGCTCAGAACTGTTTCTAAAATAGTGCTTTAGTTGAGAGATGCTGCACCTACTTCCTGTAATTAGGATGATGTCACTTCCTCATAATGACTTTTAGGGTTAGGGGTAGGCTGTTTGAATTCCTTATAGACGCCAAACAGCCAAAAAGTTTTTTCAATTTTCACTTTTCCACATAGTTTTCTCTCATAGTTAAATGTTTCTTCGTTCATTGATCCAATCTAACGCTGCAACAAACAAACTGTATTAATCTCATGTTGAGTCTGGTGTTCACACTGTGTCCAGTCCCAGGGTGGATTTGTGACACTGACGTATTTCACACCTGAAAAGACGAAAAAAGACAACTGAGGAAGTTGAGCGTGGGAAGATTGTTGGTTAAGATAAGTGTTTGCAGTAATGCAGCTTGTTTTCTTCAGATGGTGTTTATTAGAAACCAGACAGGATTCATGGTGATGTTTGACAGCACACATGAACACACAGGTGAAGAGTCAAACTCCTCGCCCAGCAGGATTTCACTCTTGATGTCTGTGGTGTAATATGGTGATACTGTAGCAGCTGATAGAACACACAGAAGATGAGGTTTTACTGTCTGACACCTGTTGGTTCCTCATTTTATTTTTGCAGTTTGTTTCTAAGAACTGAAGGAGGAGTGTTTGGGTGAGGATGTGGGTAACACCAGCAGCAGAGAGAATTCTTTTTTTTTTCTTTCTATGTTTTACTACCTGTTTTATGTTTTAATGTTTTGTGTGTTGTATGTTATGTTGTGGTCTACAAAGTTTTAAGGATGTCCTGCCTCTTAGACTGTAAAACTACTTTACCTACAGGTACCAATAAAGTAACCTAACCTAACCTAACTAACCAAGTTTACCCTCTAATGAGGACCAGATAAACATCAGAAACACACAGACAGTCCACACGTTATTAGGACAAAGAGACATTTATTGAGTTGTGTTGAAAACTACTTTAACCCCTGGAAGGTTTGGGCTCACTGAGACTAGTTTCAACAAACGGTTAAAACACTGATGAGAGTCCTGACTGAACTGAGTGAGGCGACTGGGACAGGAGAAAAAGTCAGAGGACATCTGGTGGACAGGAAGAGAATGGCAGTGAACAAAATATAGGAAACACTGACAGGGAACATTTTACTGCACAATTAGTACTTTTACATTAAAGTGTAACTCTCGCCAAAATGCAACCTAGGGTCTTTTTGTGAATGTACCCGAGTCAAACTTTCGTTTAAAAGCATAATGAGGACGGAAATGCCATTTTTAAGATTTACCGTATTTTCTTTTTCGGTCAAATGACCTGTTGAATGGGAGTGCTACTGTGATCGCATCAAAATCGTTATTTTTAAAACACTAAGAAGGCTCGACACAACATGAAACTTTGCTCCAAGTATCACCAGGGGCTCTACACAGCATTGAGAACATTGTTTGTGTACACAGAGTTTACTAAAAAGAAAGGTTTTGAACAACTCACTTTAGCAGTTGTTTACGCTGTCCGCCATCTTGCCAGTTTAAAAGAGTCAATCTCCAAATGCGAATGAACAGACTCCATATGAGGAAATGTCATTCTTATATCAGGCTCCTTTTTCAACTACAAGGTCAATATTGTTTTTCACTTACGACAAAACAACAAATTATCCATGAAATTATTTGGAACTAAGCTTTAGGAGATTTCCATCTTTACTCTCCTCCCTGTTACATTGCATTCGGAGATCAACTCTTTTTGGCTAACATGATGGAAATACTTTTCGAAATAAAGTTCCCTTTCCAACCAAGCGGCAACTTCCGGTGCTAAAATGAAGCCAATGCGAAAGTGCCAAAAAGCTTCAGTTCATCGAGAGGCCACTTGATGCTGGCTCCAAAAGTGAGTCAATCTTACATCTATGGTCAGTCCCCATAGACCCCTCTATTAAAATGTCCAACTTTACAGCAGAAATAAGCCTCTTACTTACTTACTAAAAACTTGTTTTGGGCACGATCTTTTATGCTAGTGGAAAGTAACTTAAATACTCAAGTAGGCCTACTGTACTACAAGTACTATTCAAAAGCACTTGTAGCCCCTTGATATAGTTACTAGCAGATTAAGATTTTAAAAACCTTTAAAGAGAAATACTTTTCCTCCAAAACTTTCCACAACCTACATTGGAAAAAAAAAAAAAAAAAAAAAAAAAAAAAAAAAAAAAAAAAAAAAAAAAAAAAAAAAAAAAAAAAAAAAAAAAAAAAAAAAAAAAAAAAAAAAAAAAAAAAAAAAAAAAAAAAAAAAAAAAAAAAAAAAAAAAAAAAAAAAAAAAAAAAAAAAAAAAAAAAAAAAAAAAAAAAAAAAAAAAAAAAAAAAAAAAAAAAAAAAAAAAAAAAAAAAAAAAAAAAAAAAAAAAAAACAAAACAAAAAAAACACACAAACACACACATTGTGACACAGTTCAACACAATGCAAAAGCAAAGGGAGTTGTTTTTTTCTTCTTCACTAACATCACGATGAAAACCAATCAGCAGCTGACCTGGGCTCTGCTGTTGGTCTTCTTGGTGTAGCTGATGGAGGCGTAGAAAACACAACCTTCAGGATCAGCCTGCACAGAGGAGACAACATAATGGCTGCTCAGTAACTTAAACATACTAAAACATAAATAGTAGTCTTTTCATGGTGGTTTAACTTCTGGTTTTACACCCATGTTCTCTTCTGGGGTCCGTTTCAGGAAGGAGGTTTAACAAACTCTGAGTGTAACCCTGATCTCTGAGTTGATTTACCCTGAGATGGGAAACTCTGAGTTTTCCTAATAATATTACTGGTGAAAACTGGAATTGTGTTACACCTATAATTTCATTTAGGTGCAATCCTGCGGGCAAAAAAGTAAGCTATACTAATGACGGCTCTGCATACAGTGGCTTTACTATTACAGTATGATCCGCTACACTGTTTGCAAGAAACGTAATGTGACACAAAGAATCTTCTTGGATGTTAAAGCCTGTCCACGATGGTTGTTGTTGATATGAGGAAGGATAAGGTATCTAGGCTACAAATCTAATAGACTGTGATAAAAAAAATACCTCTCAAATCGGTTATGTGGAAATGAAAATACATCTATAGTCGGGACTCAATCATCTCCCAACGTAAACTCTCTGTGAATTAATAAAGCTTTTTCATCAACGGGATTGTCGACAAAAGGACATGACATGTTTGAGAAAAAAACGTTTTATAATCTGCCTAACATAAACCAATATGAATGAATGAATGAGGAAATGATTTTCTCTGCGAGAAACTAGAGGGGAGGAGAATGAGAGAAACTCAAGGTTTCTTGAAGAAAACCTGCTCCCGACCAGGTTAGGTTCACAGACTCAGTTACCATAGTAACTGACTCTGAGGTTAAGTTACCTCTTTTTCTGAAACGGGCTGGAGTTACCTCTCTCTCTGGTTTGATTAACCTCTCAGAGTTTCCCTCATCTCATGGTTAACAAACTCAGAGTTTTCACTAAACCTGCTTTCTGAAACGGGCCCCAGGTAAAGTACAGTTGCATCATCTAACTTCCATTTTTTAAGTTTTTTATCTTTCTTGCACAATCTCACGCTCTCAAGACTCTTGTGTTAGACACACATATTGGTTGTAACTGTACTGGGTGTTGTGTGTCTGTGTGTCTGTGTGTGTGATCTCACACTCACTTTTTATTGTCTCCTCACCTGAACAGATGAACACAACTCAACACACGGTTGTGATGTAATAATAAAACTTAATATTCAGAAAATAAACTAATATTTTAGGTAATTATTCTCATCAGTTTGAAGTGACTTTAAACAGCTCAACATGTTCTCACCTGGTTTCTCACCTGAGGACTGAGGGCTGAAGGGAAACTCCTGCACTTTGTTTCCTTCAGTCACTTCACACCTAAAGAGCTGAAACCTTGATGTGTAACTAAAATTAGAAGTAGAATAGGTCACAGAGGAGGAGCAGGGAGACTGTGATGTCCTCATCTGTTGGTTTTTGAATTTATCCACATCTTGACCCTGAAACAGCCACTTCACATTGTTCTAACGAAAGAGAAAATTTTATGATGTAAATACTCACTGGTAACAACAGACAGAATAACAGCAGTCTCTAGAGCTTGTTGTCGTGATCTAAACTCTCAGCATCTATAATGACCAGCATCCTCCTCTGTGACCTTCTTTATAACCAGAGAACAGTTCTCTGTAACACTCAGTCTGTCTGATTTAACTTTGGCTTCTTCAACAATCCTCCCATCAAGAACCAGACGTACTGCTGCTGTGCGTCTTGAATCAGTGAAGACCCAGGTAGTACTGTTACAAACCTGACTGTCTATTTGACAAGGCAAAGTGACTTCGTCTCCAACTCTGACAATGGAGGAGCTGATAAATGGTCCTGTTGCTGCCGCTGAGAAGATGACATTAAATATAAATTATTCATATTCATGTTATACGTTCTTACCTGTAAACTGAAGCACCAGTATCAGAAATAAAGAGGTTTTAGTCCATCTGAGTTCAGCCATCATGTCTCTCTGTCTTTCTCTGCTTCTTCTTTTTGTAAGTCTCTGAACTAGTTGCTTCTTAAAGACAAATGTATCAACTTCCTCTAAACAGCAAAGTGTCACTTCCTCATCCTTTCTTTCATGTCAGTTGAAATCTCTAAAGTGACCCAGTCAAATTTGTGCCACTTCCTGTTGCTTTATTTACTTTCATCAAAACATAGAAAATAAACTGAACAGTGATGAAGACACATTAAAGTGACTAACAGTAGAAGTTAATCAAACATCATCATAACATTAATTATGATCACTTACATTTCAAGCAGCCATAATATTAGGTTTTTACCAGAGGTGGAATGCTCCACTTTACATTACATGTCATTTAGCTGACGCTTTTTATCCAAAGCGACTTACAATTGCTATATATGTCAGAGGTCGCACGCCTCTGGAGCAACTAGGGGTTAAGTGTCTTGCTCAGGGACACACTGGTTGATGTATCGCAGTGGGAATTGAGGCCCTGTTTACACGACATCGCTCGCGGGTGAAAACAACAAAATATTGTTATGTGCCTTTTGTTTAGACGGCGACGGCATTTTTGGGGCTTAAAAACTCCTTTGTGGCTTTGTAATCTAAGGTTATTTGGAGCAATAACTCCACCTCCTCGTCTGTCCAGACAAAATTGTCAGCTTTTGTTGTTCGCTTCACCATGTTTTGGTTTTGCGCTACTAGAGAGAGAAGTAGAAGGAAGGTTCTATGCAGGTAAGTGGACTTGGTGGTGTTGTGTATCAGTGCTTCACCCTACCACCTAGCTGCCTGGTGTGCATACTACATTGAATTGCACACACTTTTGCGTCACCATGTGCACGCAGATTTCCCCCCAAAAACGCTTGTCTCCTAGGCTTATTAAGTCCCTTTGGTTGCTGGGATCTGGGGATTGGCTAATGAGGACTGATGATTGACACCTGGATCAAATGATTGCTCACATGTCTATAAGTAGGAGTGTTTGGGCAGTCATTCTCTCTCCCTCCTCAAGGTTGCTTGGTTTGTTTGGATTTTGGGTTTAGTTATATTTGCGTTCTAGCTTTGATACATGTACAGACATCCATACATTTCACACATTACTGATTAACTGATTTCACGTTTATCTTTGTTAAGTTAAATACATTTGATTTAATTGAACAAAAGTGTGTCTCCACCTTTTGTCATGCCTTTGAGCCAGGTCATGACAAAAGCAACGCCACTTTTGCATTTTCTCTTCAGATCATTTCTGTCTAAACATAGCCTGAACCCAGATCTCCCACACCAAAGGCATGTGTCATATCCACTGCGCCATCACCCCCCCACACTTTAACTTTATAGTTCTCCTCCACTACATCTCAGAGGCAAATATTGTACTTTGTACTCCACATCATTTGTCTGACAGCTTTAGTTACTTTTCATCCCCTTCCTGTCCACTGAAAACCACGTATCTCCAGATGTGTTGATGTTGAATGTTTGTGATGAACTGAGGGATGAAGTGTTCCTTCATGTGTTGAGAAAATCCTCCTCCTTCTTAAGCTAAATAAAGTCTTTAAAAAGTCTCGCGGATCAGCTTAAAAATACATCGTCACAAAGCTGAAGACAGGGCTGTTTTTCTGACACCATGAAAAGTTTTCAAACTGTTTAGAGATAAGTGGTTCTCACAGGACAGCGACACTACAAACATATGATGATATTTTAGAATATGATGCGTTACTGTAGATAAAACTACCCAACAGTATATAAAGGAGTTAAAAAGAGCACATCCTTAAACATCTACAGCAGTAAAATGAAACATACACATTAATGCAGCAGTAATATTAATCCAAAAACATAAAATATAATAGGATACACTTACAGGGAATATTTTACTGCATAATGAGTACTTTTACTTTAAGTACATTTAGCTGATATTACTTACATACTTTTCAGGGGCAGAGCCAGATGTTGTAAACCTTTAGGACTCAGTCCAAACCTAGGCAGTTTACGGCAGCTATATGAACTATTTTTCATGCCATTTGATAATAGAATGCCTAAAAATCTGTACGTAATTTGGGAAAACATGACAGTTGCCAAGGAAAATAATCATCCTGTAGCCGACATCCTATTTTGTATCTAATTCTTCTCCAACTGTCTTCATCATTTTGAAACAAGAACACAACAAATGTTGAAGATGACTCATTTTTACTTCTGCCTCCTAAAAACAGGCATTCATTGTCTGATGTTTCTATTTTGAAGTTACATAACATAGGGTAGGATTTTGACGTAATCAGCATTACTAATCCTAAAACCTATTTTTAGTAGAGTTCACATATTGAACAGCCATATTTCCCCAGTAATAGAACTCTTCTTCATTGGTTTGGCGCTCCAGTCAGAGAGACTGATGGTTGGTTTCTCTGTGGCGTTTTCTGACGGCAGGGACCCCCGCTTCCCAGCATTGGACGCTTGGTGGGCTCGCCACTACCCGTTATCAGTTTACATCCTCCTACAGCCGCGGTGGCTGGACCTGATTGGACGAACGCTTCACTTAACAGATCAACAGGGTGGCTCGTTTGGAAAACTTTCTCTTATTTTATGAAAATAGTTTACCGAAATGGGTTCCTGCAAACATTTTGTGCAAGAAATAAGATGCGGTTGCTGAATCTGTCTTTATTTCAGATCAGCAAAGGTCAGATTATAAGATCTTGGTCAGTTTCCTATTTGCATAAAGTAGCCTGGATTCAACTTTATGCAAATGAGGAGTTAGCAACTCGCCACCCCGCTTCTCAAAAGTTGCGCCACTTTACCAGTATACATTGCGCCACTGCTCACATAGACAATAAATGGGAAGGGTGAAAATGATGCTTGCCAATGGACACATACCATAAGGGGCAATCACACGGTAAAGTTGAAGTTATTTAAAAACCTTAAAGATATACTGCGTAGTTTCTGTTGCCCCCCCATGAGGAATTGGAAAAAAAAAAAAAAAAACCCCCCCACCCCCCCCCCCCCCCCCCCCCCCCCCCCCCGCCCCCCCCCCCCCCCCACCCCTCCTCCACACAGTTACTTGTAGCCAAGGAGGGCACGGAGGATTAAAAAAACATGATGGACTCTCCAGAAGAGGTTATTATATTTTTTTCTCTATTATTTTGTGTGCGAATGTTGCCGGATGACCCAATCTTCTGAACACAGCCATACTGAGAAATACAGAGTAAGCTTTGTATCAACTCATTTGGCAATGGCTTGAATGTAACGGACGTTCATTATTATAAAAAAGTTATGCACTAAAGCTTTAAAGATTTGGGGCTTTTGAGACAGACATTCTCACACTGCCCCTAATACTTTTACTTCAGTGAAGGATGTGAATACTTCTTTCAGCACTGGTTATTACTTCTCCATTTCACATTGTGCTACTAGTTAACCTACAGCTCCCCCTTCTGGACTAAAAGGCTTTTTGCAGCTATAAAAATTATGCTAATAATAATCCCAGGCTAATAAAAAAAGCATTTAGCAGTATTAATTAGCCATGTAAAATAATTAATGATACGAGCTGTAACTACACTGTGCTGTCTTATTTTTTGGGTTTGTTGACGTTGCCGTAGAGGTTGCTGAGATCAGCAGAGGCTGCAGCAGCAGCAGAGGAAGAGGGAGCTTTCACGGTGCTGTAGGTCACTGCATCATCTTCATCATCATCTCCACCCCGAGCCTGGGAAACAAAAGACAACACGTAAATTACACAATATGAAACAGAATAATGCAACATTATGATATCCAGCGCCACAGAAACACAACACAATGCTCAATAATGACACAGCATCATCATCACTGTAACCAATCAGCAGCTGACCTGGGCTCTCCTGTTGGTGTTCCTGGTGTATCTGATGGAGGCGTAGGAAACACCATCTTCAGGATCAGCCTGCACAGAGGAGACAACATAAAGGCTGCTCAGTAACATGTGGGGACTTCATTGGGTTCTATTGTGGTGTCGTCCAGCTGCATCATCAGACTCCTCCACGTCTTCTCTCGCAGAAGGAAGTCAGACTCACCGAGTGGCTCACAGAGATACATTTTGAAATCTATAAACCAGGGAGTGTAACTTTGGACTGGGTGTGATGTGTGATCTAGATCTAGTCTTCTTAAAAATGCTCTATGAAGGCTGTTTAGATTTTGATGACACTTTTAAAGAGGAGCTGATACCATACCATGTATCTTTACTCTGCCTCTTACCACATCATCATAACTGTTGTATGCTGTATGTATTTGTCTTTATTGTCTGTCGCTACCTGTACATACATCTATGTATTGTATGTGTCATTTACCTTGTATATCACTGTTCTGTCTTTACAAAATAAAAAAGAGGAGCTGGACTGTACAGACATTTGATAACTCAGCCATAAAACTCACCATGTTTTCATCTGTTGGTGTTTTGTTCCCTGAAGAGACAAAAGAGAGTTGACTTTAGGATCCACAATAAAAATACATATTTATTGAAAGATCTCTTTCGTAATTGTTTCATCTGTGAATGTTCTCACCTTTAGCTCTCTTCCATCTGATGACAGCCACAGTGATTATTAGGAGCGCTGCAACAGCCACAAAGACAGCGATGAGCCACCACCACCAACCTGGAAAGAGAATAAAAACATTAAAAACTGTTTTGGCTGCAGCTTTTCTTCTCTAACTAAGAGGTCGGCATCTTATTTGTTAGTTTGTGTTGCAAAAGACAACATCAGAGAGAGAGAGAGAGAAAGAGATTGCAATGTTACACAGCTGTTTACACTTTATATTAGTAGTAGATTAGTTAGTTTTGTTGTTATTTTACACTTGCTTTGGCAACGTTAACATGTTTCTTGCCAATAAAACCCATTTGAATTGAATTAAATTAAAAAGAGGGTGAGAGAGAGAATACACTTGACATATATTTAATTATATTACATGTCTCAATGCTTCAATATATCAGTACAAAAAGGCTTTATTATCTTCTGACAAACAGATTCATGAAGATACATAAATATATTGAGACACTAGTTTTGTTTTTAGCATTGACTGCAGATACTGCTGTGTTGGTACCTGCATTAATGCTGCTCTCAGTTGTTGTGGCGATGGTTGTTGTTGGTTTTGTTGTTGTTGTTGTGATGGTTGTTGTTTTTGTTGTTGTTGTTGTGGCGGTGGTTGTTGGTTTTGTTGTTATTGTGGTGAAGGTTGTTGGTTTTGTTGTTGGTGTTGTTGTGGTGGTGATGGTTGTTGTTGGTTTTGTTGTTGTTTTTGTGGTGGCGGTGGTTGTTGTTGGTTTTGTAGTTGTTGTTGTGGCGGTGGTTGTTGTTGGTTTTGTTGTTGTTGTGGTGGCGGTGGTTGTTGTTGGTTTTGTTGTTGTTGTGGTGGTTGTTGTTGTTGGTTTTGTTGTTGTTGTGGTGGCGGTGGTTGTTGTTGTTGGTTTTGTTGTTGTGGTGGCGGTTGTTGTTGTTGTTGGTTTTGTTGTTGTGGTGGCGGTGGTTGTTGTTGTTGGTTTTGTCGTTGTGGTGGCGGTAGTTGTTGTTGTTGGTTTTGTTGTTGTTGTGGTGGTGGTGATGGTTGTTGTTGGTTTTGTTGTTGTTGTTGTGGTGGTGGTGATGGTTGTTGTTGGTTTTGTTGTTGTTGTTGTTGTGGTGGCGGTGGTTGTTGTTGTTGGTTTTGTTGTGATGGTGGTGATGGTTGTTGTTGGTTGTGTTGTTTGTGTGTCCCCACCTGAAAAGAGGCCTGTTTCAGAAAGCAGGTTTAGTGAAAACTCTGAGTTTGTTAACCCTGAGATGAGGGAAACTCTGGGTTTTCAGTTTCAGAAAGAGAGGTAACTTCACCTGTATCAGGCGCATTCTAATGCAGTTTGTTATCTGCATGAATAAAAAAACTTATTGTTAGGTAGATTATAAAACGTTTTTTTTCTCAAACATGTCATGTCCTTTTGTCGACGATCCCGTTGATGAAAAAGCTGTATTACTTCACAGAGAGTTTACCTCGGGAGATGAAACTGAGTCGCGACTAAATGTATTTTCATTTCCACATTTTATCACAGTCCATCAGATATGTAGATACCTTATCCGTCCTCATATCACTAACCTCAACCATCGTGGACAGGCTTTAACATCCCAGCAGATTCTTTGTGCCGCATTACGTTTTTTGCAAACGGCAGTTTTCTTTATAACAGTGTAGTGGATCATACTGTAATAGTAAAGCCACTGTATGCAGAGCCGTCAGAAAAGTGTGACTCGCTCTGAAACGTTTTTTAAACGTTTTTGTAGTGTTCCCTGGACACAAACCAGTGAGAGCCATTTAAAAGAAATAAATGATTATACATTATAGTTCTGTTAATGATCATGGTGCTGCAGGATCAGAATGGGATTAGTATAGCTTAATTTTTTGCCCGCAGGATTGCACTCAAATGTGTGTAATACAATTCCAGTTTTCACCGGTAATATTATAAGTTAACTGTGATTAAATATGAAATTAATACACTGTTAATGCTTACGCATTGACTCAAGCAGCAATTTTCTCCCACGCCAATTCTCTCTCTGTTGCAGAAGCTTTTTTAACGAAATGCATGTTCAAACTCGCTGTTTGTGCGCATGAGTATCTTCCGCCGACCAGTTTGTTTGTGGTTGTTACCATGGTGAATCGTAGAATCATGGCTCCATTCATGCTGCCTTTTTATTGTGGTAGTGCACGCGCGTGAACATACTCTGAGTTGATTGAACCAACTCATATCAGCTGTTCTGGAACCGAAAACTCTGAGTCTCCCATCTCAGGGTAAATCAACTCAGAGATCAGGGTTACACTTAGCCTGGATGCCAACCGAACTTAGCCCCGCCCACAACATTCGAGGTCGGGAAGTTTGGTCTGGAGTCGCTCCGTTGAGAAACAATTATTGCCCGAACGGGATCTGTTCGGACCAATCAGATTGTAGGACAGATGATCAACAGTAACAGAATCAACCACGTCACCAAAGAACGCTTGGGTTGAATTTGTTTCCAACAGTTGCCGCTGGAGAATTGAGATGTGTAGATTCCACCATCATGTCTGTTACAGAAGATATCGACAGCGCATTCATTTTAAAATCCTCATCGGAGGATGCCCGAAAGCACGGTAGCGTTATATGGTGGAGAGAGATAGAGAGAGACTGAAGAGAGAGAGCGTTATATAGTGGAGAGAGATAGAGAGAGACTGAAGAGAGAGAGCGTTATATGGTGGAGAGAGATAGAGAGAGACTGAAGAGAGGGAGCGTTATATGGTGGAGAGAGATAGAGAGAGACTGAAGAGAGGGAGCGTTATATGGTGGAGAGAGATAGAGAGAGACTGAAGAGAGGGAGCGCCCAGCGATGCTAGAACAAAGCCGTTAATCAGAGAAATAAAACGTGTTTTCGCTGATTCATCTCTAGAAATGCGACTGTAGCGAGCATGTCACTATCACTAACATTATCCACATTTACACGTAAGAAATGATATATCCAGCTTCAAAAAAGTCTAAAAGTCCGAAGTTAGAACGAATGCGTTGTGCAAAGAGTGGTTGCTATGGAGACGATACACAGTGTTGAGTTCTGTTAACAGCTGAGTTGAGTTCCGTTGCTCTGATTGGTTGTAGGTCTATCCAATGAATGCAGAGGCATTTTTTTTCCTGGTTCGGTTGGAACACGTCCCATAATCACAGCCCAATGGAGCGGTTTCAGACTCACATTCTGACTAGAATCTGAGTAGGACCACGTCAGGCTAGGTTACACTCAGAGTTTGTTAAACCTCCTACCTGGAACGGACCCCAGGTTAGGGGCTCAGCTTAAGTTACCACGGCGATTGAACCCGGTAACAAACAAACCCTGGGTTGAACCTGAAGTTACCTCATTAACGCCAAATCTTGCTTCGTAGTACAGGCCCTTGGTCGGGAGCAGAGGCCTGTACTACAGAGAGAGAGAGAGAGAGAGAGAGAGAGAGAGAGAGAGAGAGAGAGAGAGGGAGGGAGAAAGGGGTGTGCACATAAAAGTTAAAACATTTAGAGACCGACAACCCGTTAGCATTCCCTGATGGGTATATTCATTAAATATATAGATTGTAATGGGAGGGAATTACATATAGGCTATATGTCTGCTTGAATGGAGCATGAATGGAGCCATGATTCTACGATTCACCATGGTAACAACCACAAACAAACTGGTCGGCGGAAGATACTCATGCGCACAAACAGCGAGTTTGAACATGCATTTCTTGAGCCGTGTGTTGCCAATGCGCCCAGCGGTTTGAATTTTGTTTTTATATATTTATTTGTTCTCACGATGGCTTCCACTGCCAGGGTGACAACTGAAATAATAGGCTAAAGCAACAGCAGTTTATGGAAAGAACAAGTGTAATTATGGTCAGATCTTGGTCCTGACTGATGGGGAAGTGATATTGATAAGCGTTGTGATTTATGCATCTACAGCGTCGGCTATTTTTTTGCCAGCTTTCCTTCCTGTTTTAGGAAGCAGCGACTGTATTAGTTGATAACCAGCGTCGTGACACAGCTTATGCGGGACCGCGGTTGTTAGGGTTAGTGAAGCTGGGTTACTGAAATTAATCCAGGACATGTTGATCTTGATTCGTAGTACAGGCCTCTGGTAACTGACTAACAGGTTTGGTTTATTAACCGTGTTAGGCAGACTATAAAACTATTTTATTGTGGGCATGTGCTCATCTTTAGCCTAGCCTACATTTAGGTAACATCTACATATTTATTTAATTTATCACAGCCAATGAATACAGAAAGTTAAGTTGGTTAGAATATAGCTAGAATATATAATAAATATAATGAAATAATTTAGTTTAGGCTATGCATAGTACCTAGACCTGCCAACAAATGCTTACTGTTAGAAGAAAACCAAACAATCCTTAGACCTATAGACCACAACTGCCCTGCCAATCTCCTGCTTCTCTTTCTCTCTGCTGAAATATCTTCCAATATCCATCTCATCTGCTCAATGAATTGAAGGATACACCGACAATAGCATTAAAGGAGAATTCCGGTCGATTTCAACCCGTAGCTCTGTTGTTTGTAAATCAGGAGTACTGTCAGTAGCGAGAAAAATGAAAACAAACGGTGCCGCCTACACCGAGTTATCCTCCTGCTAGATTTTGCACCCAACAGTCTTAAACAAGGCAAGTTTTAAACGTGTTTTTAGCCTTTAAACATGTTCGAAATGCCATTACAATTGCTTAGCCATGTGCAGTTATTCCTTACGAGGGAACACAGCGAATTTGACTGCAGTAGATGTGACAGAAAGGCATAAAAGTTCTGTTAATCCATACATCTGTTGATTTCCTGCTTTCGGACAAGTCCACAGCAATCGAGTGCAGATCTCATACAATCCAATATTCCAAAATGAATTTTTTCCACAAAAAAACGATTTGCCGAGGTCCTGTCCATAGCAATGAGTATGTATTAACAGGCTGTAACCTGACACCGCAGTGGAGCAGAGCTGACCTGCAGTTCAGGAGTTCAACAGCTCACTTGCATAGGTAACCTAGCAACGGCGGAGTCTGCCTGGCGGCAGAAGCAGGGAGGAGCTCACAGAGCTGACAGACGGAGCTTGGAGTTAGATCAGGACTAATAGGAGAAAATGGTTCGAGTTTGTGCCTTTCCAAATTGCGGCAACCAAATGAAGAGATATTTGAGCTTGAGCTTTCACCGTCTACAACCTCCGCAGCCGGGAGATTTTACCGTTATGGCTGGTTGCACTTGATGCGGGTACATGGTGGTACTCGTGTGGAAGAAAGCCTGTGCTGTAAGGAATGGCATCTCATACAGCCTGGTCTGGGCGGGTCAACGGACATTGTTTCGCCCATACAGAGGTTTCCCCATCTGATCTATAAGGATGATCTAACCGGACAGACCTGATGGCCAGCTGTAATGACTGAGTACAACAGGCTTTCGTGACTCTGTCCTAGCTTAGGTACATTTGTTTTTAGTTGTAAATACACATTCAAAACACTAATCAAAACACACCTCTTCAGATTAGCTTTCCACATACAATAATCTTACATTTCTCACCTGATAGTTACTGTTTTTATTGTTTTTAATTGCTTCTAAATATCCTTGTTGTATGTGTTGGTTTTATTGCTTATCTGTTTTTAATGTGATATATGTGCTGGTTTTTACTGTAAAGTGTCTTTGAGTACGATGAAAAGCCCTCTATAAATTAAATGTATTATTATTTATTATAAATGCCCCCAGCCAATGCAGACTGATGGCCTACCGGGTGATTCTGGAGTGGGTTCTGAGAGGAGAGCGCCTTGGCCGTGGCACCAGAAGAACATTGCCTACCTGTGTTATAGCAGCAATCAGACAAGAGTACCCCTCCCCAACTGGAAGTTACACAGGATTCAAAGAGGTCAAAAACTATGATTTCTAGTAATACTTGGTATTGCCATTACTAGGAATAAACAAAGCAATTGCACAGTTCTATTAGGAAAACGTAAGAATATGTATATTGTACAAGTAAAGTTGAATAAGTAAATTGTAAGAATAAATAAATTGTAAGAATAAGTACATTGTACAGTTCTATAATATATTTCTGCAACTGTCTGTTACAGTGGTTTTATAATATACCAATACACATTACATTTGTGCTTTTGTGTCTTTACTTCAACAACAAAAAGGAAATTACAATATCACAATCTAGACACAATCAATGTAAAGTATGTACAGTACAGTGTGTGGTTTTATACATAATCATGCTGCAGCATAGTCTGAAGTGTACAACTGGGGCTATGTTACAAAGCAGTCGCCTTCTTCTCTGTCCATGACGGGGTAAGGGTTTTTTTCTTCTTTGGACTTAAAAGAACTATTTTGAAACTGGCTGGATGACCAGCTTGACGCCTTCTTGGGAGTTGACTGTGGCACTGCAGCTAATTCTGTCTCTATGTCACTGGATGGTGTCCCCTAAATAAATAAGGAGAAAGAGCATCCCAGATAGCAAACAGTCATTGAAACTATGTTAAATCAACATTCCGTTGTCAACATTAAGTCATTGAAACAACATCAAATTCTGATGTTGATTCAACATAATTTTGCACCCT
Source organism: Perca fluviatilis (assembly GCF_010015445.1). NCBI lineage: Eukaryota > Metazoa > Chordata > Actinopteri > Perciformes > Percidae > Perca > Perca fluviatilis. Next base: position 29,996,622 of record NC_053129.1, on the reverse strand, counting down.
GTTTTAATATTGAAACAATGTTGATATCCTGTCCATAGATCAACGGAATTTCAATGGTATTTCAATTATCAGGAATATTAAAACAATGTTGAAATTTCAACTGAACTAAGGATCAACATGATTTCAGTGGAATTTCAATCATTATTAAACCATAGAAAAGTATTGCTAGGCATACGAAAATGTAATGCCCTAAATTAAATAGCCTATAATGAATATCCTGCTTTATCTACAGCCAGGATGTTAAAAAGTGGAACATTTTAAAGCTTGTATGCCTATAGCCTAGCCTAAAACACTGACCACACCACACTGTTTAAGGTAAAAACAAATTCATTTTATTAGACTCTTATTTCATTATTTGTCCTCTTTAGCATATTTACAGTTCATGGTCCTCTGACGTCTGACTGGTTTGTCGTCCAGATATCCTGCCCGGTCTGGCGCATAGCGCAGCAACTGTTGCACGGCCTGGGCAAAAGTAAATTGGGTGACGGCGGCTGTCCCCATCTGCTGTGTAACAGCATGTAAAACAGAAAATACAAGCACAATGCAAAAAAATTTGCATTTAAGTTAAACAGAACACCCACATATGCACACTTGGAAACAAATTCACTAGGCCTAGTATTTTTCAATGATCGGATATAAGGCAATTTGTCCAGTGTTGTAGGCTAGCCTATCATGATTTCCCTACATTCAAATCACTTTTCAAAATTGAAGGTTACCTTTTTACTTGCTTCAGTCCCTCCGGCAGGTGATCTCTCTTTTCATCCCTCTCCGCCTGGCATTTTCCTCTCTACAAACACATTACAACACAATTAGAGCAACAAATACTGTCACATACTTGCCAAACATCAGTTCAAAATGGATTTTTAAGCTAAGACTAGCGCTAGCTAACGTTAGCTAGCATTAGCTAACATGACCGAATTCTAAACGTTGTCCTCACCAAAATCCAAAAGCTATAATGCAACTACAAATGGAAATTCAGTCATATCCAATAATTTCCTTGCCAAAACATTTCCAACTTCATCTGTATCATATTCTAAGACTGTTACTGCTAGCTAACGCTAGCTAACGTTAGCTAACGCTAGCTAACATTAGCTATTTTTAAAAGTTGTCTGATGCAGAATCAAAAAGCAAGATGGACACTAACCATCATGTTAACGAGTAACAGTATTTGATTTAGTACAATTCATTCATATCGAACATTACATTTTAAGCAAGCTTACCTGATCATATTCGCCCCAAGAGTCCAGAAATGAGATGTGTTCGGTGCAGTACGTTGGTCTACCACCCGATGATTTCCCGGTCAACCAAAAATCAATGGCTTTTCAATCATATTTCCAGGTCAATTATATATCAATGCTTTTTCAATCATATTTCTCGGTCAATTATATATCAATGCATTTTCAATCATATTTCTCGGTCAACTATATTTGGATGGCTTTTCAACAACAGGTCGTTTCCCGGTCAACTCTAAATCAATGACTTTTCAACACATTGGCAATATCGCCCGGTAAACCAAATATCAATGCTTAATCAATCATAAAGATAACTACAGATCAATGTTGTTCCAATTTGGTGAATTTTTGAAAAAAAAAAACACTAAATGTTGTAACTCCCGTTACTGAGACCCGTGTATGATATTACCGACATGTAATTAGTAATGACTTATATTACTGCGTTACAGCAAAAATGTATATATTACTGTAATTGACCTCTCACCGGCCCCTCCCCCAAAACGGCCATTGTCCAATCACACATCATAGCAACCGTTACTATGTGAGCAGGTCCGACAAACAAGCAAGATGGTGAAGCGGTGCGCCCACGGCGTTTGTAAATCGGACACTAGATACCCTGAGAGATTGTCTGGAGGATTCATTTGCACTAACGTGTTTACTATTTGGCAGCCTGAAAACTGGTATTAAAGGCTGTAGATAGAATGCGGAATGAAAAGAGATCATGCGGTCAACAGTGTTGCCGTAGTAAATCGGACTCCAGCTGAAGTTTATAGCCTACATCCTTGACACATGTATTCTATAGTCCTAATAGTAATATACAGGCTTATATTGCAATCTCTTAGGCCTACATGTAGGTGTACTTATATTTAAATAAACACACAGTAGCTGAGTTTATGCAGTGTCTTTTATTTTACTCGTTTTTTTCATGAGTCAGAACAAGGCAACAGCTGCGGAGAGCGTGCGCCTTCCGCCACCCCCGTGCTGGACCCGGTCTCCTGACAGCAGAGGGGCTGGAAAAACAATCCGAAATAACTCGGTCAATGGTACAAATAAATCGTTCACGTTCAAGAGAAAACGTTTCATAAATGAGGGCCAACGTGAGCGGTGCCTACAATGGATAAAACCGTGTGGACAAATGTGTTGAACATTACGAAGTATAAATACGTCTGCTCAAAGGTAAGGCTAACAGCTAACTAGTTACCGTGTTGTCTACTACTACTTGATCTACTAACTAGAGGCAAGAACACAAATTGGACCAAAGTTAACCTACTCTCTAAGCTAAGTTTAACGAGCCCTTTAGCTTTAGCCAACATTAGTTAACATGTTAGCTAATGCTAGCTACATTAGCTGCTGTTGTGTTGGGTCTTTGAGCTCCCCAACTTTATTTTTCGTCAGTTTACAACAAAGTCGAACATTTGAATACATCCCTCCACTGCATACTGTAACCCCTTTTGCCTCGATCTGGAGGATATCGCGGAGGTATTGCTCCAAAAAAGGTCACTGACACGCACGGGTATACCTCCTCCCGTCATGGCAATCTGTCGCGCTGGTCGTGTTTGACCATTTGTTTGTCGGACGTAGCAACAGTAACTAAGGGGGGCGGGGCTTGGCGAAAGGCTAATTGCCTTACACCCAAAACTGATTATGATAGATGCATCCTCAATGTTACTGTTTTGGCCATTGAGTCTGACTACAATCCCAGACAGCAAACCAACATTGAATAAATATTGATTTTCCATCGGAATCATCATTATGGTTGATATTGAAATTTCAATGCAAAATAAATGTTGAATCACCATTACAATATCGATGAAACCTGATGTTATTAATGTGAAACATTTCTTCATAGAAAAAAAAGTGAGAATTACTTATGTCCTGTTGAACGTCCAAACCAGGCTATATACGTAGATGCCATTCCTTACAGCACAGGCTTTCTTCCACACGAAAGTACCACCATGTACCAAGTTATCAAGTTGAAGTGCAACCAGCCATAACGGTAAAATCTCCCGGCCGCGCGAGGTTGTAGACGGTGAAAGCTCAAGCTCAAATATCTCTTCATTTGGTTGCCGCAATTTTTAGAAAGGCACAAACGAACCATTTTCTCATATATAGTCCTGATCTAACTCCAAGCTCCGTCTGTCAGCTCTGTGAGCTCCTCCCTGCTTCTGCCGACAGGCAGGCTCCGCCGTTGCTAGGTTACCTATGCAAATGAGCTGTTGAACTCCTGAACTGCAGGTCAGCTCTGCTCCACTGCGGTGTCAGGTTACAGCCTGTTAATACATACTCATTGCTAAGGACAGGACCTCGGCAAATCGTTTTTTTGTGGAAAAAATACATTTTGGAATATTTGATTGTATGAGATCGGCACTCGATTGCTGTGGACTTGTCCGAAAGCAGGAAATCAACAGATGTATGGATTAACACAACTTTTATGCCTTTCTGTCACATCTACTGCAGTCAAATTCGCTGTGTTCCCTCGTAAGGAATAACTGCACATGGCTAAGCACTTGTAATGGCATTTCGAACATGTTTAGAGGCTAAAAACACGTTTAAAACTTGCCTTGTTTAAGCCTTGTTTAAGACAGTTGGGTGCAAAATCTAGCAGGAGGATAACTCGGTGTAGGCGGCAACGTTTGTTTTCGTTTTTCTCGCTACTGACAGTACTCCTGATTTACAAAACAACAGAGCTACGGGTTGAAATCGACCGGAATTCTCCTTTAACAGGGACCCTATGACATTTAGTTTTCAGTGACAACAACATTCAATGGGGATTGATATTGTTGTAGAATATGCCTACTATAGAGATAGGCTATATTATTGGCAATGAATAAAAAGTTGTGCTTAGCTTGCTAAGTTAACCATTTCTTGTATTTCCTTCGTTCACTCTAGCTAGACTATAGTTTTCCATAGCAAACCAAAATATCCCCTTTCCTTTACCTCAAGAAAACGTACCTAAAAGGTAAGCAGGTCATTAAAAACAACTTACAATTTCACTCTGTATCACTATGTGTAATCAATCTTCCTTTCACCATTAACGTGTGTATTGGTGTGTGTATGTGTGTCTGTGGAGGGCCAGTTCACACCAATACAACGAGATGGTGCGGTGCATCCTCTTGGTAGCACCACAACTCTTTGTACTTCTGTCTAACTTCCGACTTTTCGGCTTCTTTTTTTTAGCTATATATATATATATAATTTGTTGCATCTAAATATGAATGAGGATATATCAAATTGTTATTGTTGTTCTTATTATTATTTAGGGGGCTTAGGAACATTTTGGGGTAGCTTCAGCCCCCCTAAAATAGGCCTAACGACGTCCCTGGTGTTCATAATGTGACGATTATGTCTTTATCCTTGTTTTCCAAGAGTTCACTAAACTCACCATGTTAAAAACAAACAGATTTGTCTTGAATTAAAATTTAGCTAACAAAGTAAATTCAATAATTATGATACATTTAATTTTTGTGCCTTCCATATATATATATATATATATATATATATATATATATATATAAGTCTTCTTACCTGTAAAGTGAAGCAGCGGTATCAGAAATAAAGACATTTTGATCCATTTGAACTCTTCCATCGTGCTTCTCTGTGTCTCTGCCTCTTTTCTCTCTCGTTCTGATGCTCACAACTGTTTCTAAAATAGTGCTTTAGTCGAGAGATGCTGCACCTACTTCCTGTAATGAGGATAATGTCACTTCCTCATAACGACTTTTCAGGTTAGGGTGTGTTTGATTATGTTGCATTATTATGCCAAACAGCCAACATTTTTTTTAAATTTTCACTTTTCCATATTTGAAACTATAAAAAATAGTTTTCTCTCATGGTTAAATGTTTCTGCGTTCATTGATCCAATGTAATGCTGCAACAAACAATCTCATGTTGAGTCTGGTGTTCACAGTGTGTCCAGTCCCAGGGTGCATTAGTGACACTGACGTATTGTTCACACCTGAAAAGAAGAAAAAGACGACTGAGGAAGTTGAGCTTGTTATGGTTGGTTAAGAGAAAGCAATAAAACTTTCAGATCTTGTCAGTCCGAATACTGCGCTCTTTATGTTCAAAGTCTATAGGAAAATTTTGCCTGAAAACATATTATGTTTGTTTGAAAAACAGGAACAGAAATATAACCTGTTTAAAAAACAAATGGTTAAAACAAATTTTAAAATGAATACGATTTCGGTAAAAGGGGTCGACTTATGGAATGGTCTCACCGATGATCTTAAGAGGAGCAATTCCATTTATTATTTTAAAAAACAATGTATGGTGGCCTAAGAAAAATTGTTTGTGATTAAGTGCATATGTCTGTAGGTATGTATGTATGTATCATACCTGTCAATTATCCCGTTTTGGCCGGGAAAGTCACGTATTTTAACCTGCGTTATTAAAAAATAATAATAGCCCGTGCCCGAGCGGAGTAAAAAAAAAAAAACATTCCCAATCTGAGCTCTGTCACTAGCCTCACAATAACTGCCACCTGCAGTAGCCTACTACAGGTACTGTAGGTGGCAGTTGTCGCAAGGTTAGTGTGTGAGGTCAGATGATGATTGACAACGCAGGGAAAAAAGAAGAAAAAACACAGAGACGGATGATGGACGCTACGACAGAGACGGTACGCTGCCAAAACTTATGAAGGCTTTACTGTGCATTCCCCATAGCAATGCAAGTTGAGAAAGATTGTTACAGAGAATAGGAGGACGTTAGACAACAGAACTGTTTGCGCTCTACTCTAATGCAAAATTAACCACTCTGGCCCAGCCCACAAATACACTCCTTCCAAAACAGTCTTAAAGAATGCAAAGTCTGCAACAAATTTGTACAATAACTCACTAAAGAAAAGTTATGTGAAATTAAAAGAAAAACTGTAAAAGAAAAGCAATATGAAATGAAAAGAATGTGTGGAATGAAAATAAAATGTAGGCTAAATGTAAAGACAAGCAATGTTATAAATTGTAAATGTTTTCAGCATTCTGCATCAAGTGGTGATTTTAGCTTTCTTGTACACCTGTCTTAAAATGTAAGGGATACTGGAGCTTGGTTGGGGTGGTGGGACTGCTCGCGGTGTGCGCCGGAAAATTTCCCTTATTTTCAAATCCAAAACTTGACAGGTATGGTATGTATATGTGTACGTATGAGTATATATATAGTATGTATACATGTATGTGTGTATGAATACACATGTTTACGCATGTATATGTTTAAATTCTGATGGGTAGATGTTGTTTTGTAAAACAGGGTAGGCGTAATAAGCCATGGCTTCAGCCTACACCTTTTCGGTTACCACCCTTGTTTCTAATGAATTTGCTGTACATATATTACGTTCTATGTTCAGTAACCGAATAAACTTTCATTCATTCATTCATTCATAAATGTTTGCAGTAATGCAACTTCTTTTCTTCAGATGGTGTTTGTAATGGAATTGGTGTAGTTGTTTTTGTATGTTCTTTTCCGCCCCCTACTGGTGATTGTAAGTAGCTGCACTAAAGAGGAAGTGAGGTAACAGTTAGAGAATAGGAGTAGGAAGTGATGTTGAGAAAGTTCCTTTTTCCCATGGCTTCATAGAGGGAGCATCACAGTGTACAAATCCACTTAATCCTGTGCCTTAAAGTCCACAAACCGGCTTCATCTGTAAGTTATCCACTATTTACAGTTATATTAACATGTTTATGTTAATATTTATTTGGTTTGAGTACAGTATGTTTGAGGATGTTTAGTTTGTTGTCAACTACATATGGAAGTATTCAATCTTTGGTTATTAAAGCATTGGTGCTTGTGTAAATGATATTTACAGATTGCAATACATAGTTTAAGCACCTGTTTCTGTTGTTTATATCAATAATTCTCTATTAATGTAATGAGATATTTGGTACTTGCAAAGATACTTACTGTGTTTGTATTTTTGTGTTCTTTTTCGCAGTTTTACAAAATAAGTGATATTTTCCTTAATTAAATCCTGCCAAACACAACAACCTGCCTGTTCCTTGGAGGATATAATGCTGGAGAATATAATGTTAAGCTAGCTGTATAGCTGAAGAATACGTTGCCTGCAACAACCTTTAGTGAGGACAGCATAGTGTTTATTAGAAACCAGACAGGATTCATGGTGATGTTTGCAGTTTGTTTCTGAGAACTGAAGGAGAAGTGTTTGGGTGAGGATGTGGGTAACACCAGCAGCAGAGCTCTGCAGGTTTTACCCTCTAATGAGGACCAGATAAACATCAGAAACACACAGACAGTCCACACTTTATTAGGACAAAGAGACACTTATTGAATTGTGTTGAAAACTACTTTAACCGCGAATTCAGGTAGAATAGAACCACAAAACCAACAACAGTTTGTTTCCATCCAGAGGAGTAGAGGGGAAACGACTCTGTGCTGTGTTTTCAAGGTGTAGTGCAGGGACATATGATCCACCGTGAGCACGGTGTATTTTATTTTGAAAATTAACCGGATATTTATTTTGTTTCTGTGCTCGACTTCCTGTCCCGCACTATCTGCCGTGTGCTGAATTGCTGCGGAGCTCTCCGTCGTCCATCAAAAATAGAAGCTCTGCGTATCTGCTGCGGAGGGCTGCGGACTGACGGAACTGGGACGGAGTCGGGACGCAGACGTTCCGCATCCAGTGGAAATTGCCGGTGAGGCGACTGGGACAGGAGAAAAAGTCAGAGGACATCTGGTGGACAGGAAGAGAATGGCAGTGAACTGGTTTGAGGAAGTGTGAATGTGTCTGGAGGGACAGAGAGGCAGAATGGGACACACTGCAGAGACGACTAGTTGGACGTTTAAGATGTGTGAAATGGTTTTACATCGATATTAGATCACAGTAGAAGGTCGTGTGCATCCAAAACTTCTTTATTATTATATTTCTGTTGATTGTGAGGTCAATTTGGGTGCATTTCTATGTGTTTTTTAGACACATTTGAAACCAGCGTATTTGTTTCCTTCTTGTCCTTTGGGTCGACATGCTCACACGACTCAGAGTCCACCCATTTATTTCTTTTGTTACATTTATTTTCCTTGTTATTCAGACTTTATAGTGTTACCTTTTTCTTCTTTCCCACAAACAAATAATGAACTGTCCTTACCAGATGGCGTACAAGGGTTGATAGAAAAGTAAAAGATATTTTTAAAAATGACTTAAAATCACAGTCACTTAGCGGTACTCAGCAGTGTTCCAAAACCCGGGTCGGGCACTCTTAGTGCGCTAATTCGCCAATTTATCTTTTGAATAATAATTTTATTGAAATATATTGACAATGTGTTATGTATGTGTGTGTGTGTTTGTGTGTGGTGTGTGTTGTGTGGTTGTTGGGTGTGGTGTGTGTGTGTTGTGTTGTGTTGTGTGACCATGGATGTATTAGCCGTTACACACTGGAGCGTAGCGACCGTGTCTTCGTGGCGTGTCCGTTTATATTCGGCTCCCGTTAACAGGTTAGAGCTTACACACTGCGGCGTGGAGGCGTCTCGAGAGGCAACGCCTGAAGCGTGCCTGCTAGAAATAGAACCGACGCCCTATTTTTCCGCAGCGGACGCGTGTTAGAGCGTTCCAGGCAAAATAGAATAGGAAAATATGTTTATATGTCATTTAGACACAAATACATATTAATAAATGACATATTGATGTTTGAAAGTCTAGGTTTTGACATCAATGTAGATATAAATGTAATACAAAATTTCAGAGAAAAGAATTTTCAAATATTGCACCTGTCATACAGAACGAAATATTCTGTAACATTTTTGCAGTCAATACTGCCGACGTTGTCTTGCTTTAATCAAATCAGTAGGCTATATATAAATGGTAGGATAGGTTACGATAACAACGTAATTTTTGTTCTGAGTGACGGTCCAACATCAGATAGGCTATATAGGCTCTTTACAGCTACACAAAGTTGTTCAGACAGCCCACTTACCCATTTATCAGTTTGAATCTGTCGGCACTATGTCCCGAGATCAGCCCTCCCTGTGCCTAGCAGCAGGAGGGGCCCCGCGACGAACCGCCTTCTGGTATGTAGGACACAGAAAAATCCCGCAGCTTTTAACATGTAAATAAAATGCATTATTAGCACCGCCCGTCACACCCAAGCCCCCGGAAGGAAGAGTGCCATGTCTAAAACCACCATAGGGCTTAGCGGATAGGGTGGTACTGCACCCCATGGCCCAGAAAGACTTTTCACATAGACATTGCCTGGCGAAAGAAACGTCTATATTTCAGCTGATAATTGTTTTCAGGTTATATTAACTTACCAGCCCTAACACTGTATCCAGTTCTCTTAATACATCCATGGTCACACCCCCCCCCATGCAGATACAGATCAGATGATGACATCATCACGCTCGCGCATCTATGGCTACTCTGTCAATCACAACGCTAGAAAGCAATAAGCGTAACAGCGCCCCCCTACCGTTAGACTTGCGCATAGGTTACTGGGGATGTATACTACTCACCGCCCCACATTTAGCTCAGGGAAAAAAGAAATAAGGTAAAGACAACAAGTACATTTCATTACATTCATTATAGTGAGGAAGACAGACAGTGGTATTTATGTGATCTCAAGGACATTGAAAATTAAGTTCATTTCGCTATTGTCCCTATTATCATGATTTAAGATTTTTGATTCATGAAATCAAAAATGATGCAAGAAATTTTGATTCTAATTATTTAACAAAGTTGAAATAAAAGAGATGAGGCGCAATATAGATCTGTTAGTTTGGTTGTTTGAACATAAAACATTTTATTTGCAGACTTTTTAGAACAATCATGGGCTAAAATAAATTCGGCTTTGTATCAATGATTCTCTGTCTGGAAGTGACATTCCTTGTTTCTTTTTTTGTGGCTGTATTTTGTTTTATGAATGAAATGTTAAGTTCTCGTTCGTACATTTAGGGGTTACACTATTGTGTTGATAGAGTAGAAAAGTAAAATATATTTTAAAATATGACTTAAACTCAGTCATTTAGTGGTACTCATCGGTCAACAAAACGCGTGGCTACAAATCAAAGAACAAAGACTGAATGACAGCTCAGCTCTTATAAACCAGCTGATACAATTACTGCTTCAATCAGCTGATGGTCAGAAGGGTGTGACTATAGAGGTGAAGTCCCTCCCCTTCCTGGTGAATCACCATGGGATCTTATACAGAAAAAAAAAAAAGTACTGTAGTGAACGGGGAGAGATGAATAATTTTTGATTCTTCTAAATTGAGCCATGAATTACACATGTCAATGGGACACACTGCAGGGATGACTAGTTCGACATTTAAGATGTGTGAAATGTTTTTCCATCAATATTAGGTAACAGTATACCAATGTATATAACGTAGTTAAAAGTAGCTCAACCTCAACAATGGAATACTACTCATGTGTTGATGCATCAGTATTAAAGTGCTCATATTATGCTCATCTTCACGTTCATAATTGTATTTCGAGGTTGTACCAGAATAGGTTGGTTTAATTGTACTGCACATTGATGCAGCTCTTTTCACCCTGTGTGTTGAGCTCTGTGTTAGCTACAGAGAGCTCAACAACTCACTTCTGTTCCATCTTCAGTCACACATGCGCAGTCCCTAGGTAAGGACTACTAGCCAGTCAGAAGCAGAGTATGATGATTATAACGTGTTACAAAGTGACCACGTTTGTCTCTGAAGTAAAGGCTGGACTACAATAGAGCTGTTTGGAGCAGTGTGTGAACAGTGTTTTCTGTTGGAGATGGTAAGTCCCTTTGGGGTGGACTTTGGGCTTTTTCACTTTGTAAACCTATAACATGCACAAAGAAGATATATAACACAATAAATGGAATGGAAAAAGGCAAAAAGCATAATGAGCACTTATGGATTCACTTTCCATTATGACTGTTAGTACATGAAGGAATCACAGGACAGAGTAGAATGAAGTGGTGAACATTTCTTTATTTGCAGATCATATTGTAATAAACTTACCAACACTAATGTAGAAAAATACAGCCCTTTTATTTAACAACGCATAATTCATAAGGTAACAGCAGTTCCGTTGTGGACAGCACCAAGATGGGTCAAACTATAGCGTACCCCTTTCCTCAAGTCAGTCCTCCTGCTAATCAGCCCCCCAAGTAGTAAAGCAAACCAACCCCCCCCACACCACATACAGGTAACCACAAGGCAATCAACATGCGAATACATACGCCAAACTTTGCAAAGGGCATTCACACACAATGAACTGAAAGCACAAAACTGCACACTTGTTTTCACCACAGATCAACACACTATCACTTACACTATCGGCCCCCCCTTTAATTAACCTGGTCTAGACAGGCTTGTATCCACCCGTACCAATCAGCTAACTCTCACCCAGCTTACCACAAGTCAATTACTGTTGCTGCAGCTTTAAAACCCACTCATATTGCACATATATAAACAGTAAATAGGCCTACAGACAAAAGTAGACAGGACTACACATGAGACATTTAACGGTTTCTATTTATATGTGATCACTTAAGTCTCAGAGTTATCAGGACCCTCCCCCGGGGTCTGAGCTTGTTAAACTGGTCCGAACCGGCTGATGTGCGATTGGAGTCCGTGGGGGAGTGAGGTCAGTCCATCGCTGGAGCAACGGAGCGGCTGACAGTGTGCTAGACGTCCACAAACAGTAGTCTCGCTTTGCCAGACCCTCCTCCAAAGTGCGCTGAAGGAGGGTCTGGCTACTCCACATAGCATTCGGGGATGGGAGGAAACCGTGCTCTGGTTTAGTGGCATTCCTTTAATCCAATCAGAATCGTCATGGGTGGCGCTAAACTCCGCATGGAACCTTTGCAAAATAGTCGTGTGAGAGAAAACTGATTGACAGATAGTCTAGCTAGCTGTCTCAATTTACCCTTCAGAGATCTGAGGAGCAGTCAACCATAGTCCTCATAAATCCACCGGAGTTTAAAATTACAACAATAAAGAAAGAAAGTGGAAGGAAACGGAAATCGGCGAATAAATACACGCATCTGGCGGAATTTCCTGCAGCACCGGAGCAATCCCAGAAGTGGAACGTCAAGGATATAGACTATCAAACAGAGCTGGAGAACGGGCAGCACTCCTAGTTCACCCGGTCCCTCATTGTCATCGGCCCCCAGCGCAGGAACTCTATTCCTAGTCGTTCTGTCTCCAGCAGCCCTAACCAGCTGCAAATGGACCACCAACCTTTGAGTGCAATACCGGTGGCTTGGTGGCGCAAACACCCCCGGCCCGACAACCAGAAACAAGCTCCGCTCCCCCAAAACACCACGCCACTCGCTCGGCTCTCCTTTATCAGTTCAGTGTCTCAGCAATCAAGTCCAGCTGAGACTGATCAACTAGCAGAGTCTCTGACAGCAGCAACAATGTGGATCAGGTGGATCTTATTAGTCTTTGATTAGTTGTCACAGTCCTCACAGACAACCACCACCCAAGTTTACTACAATATTGTAATCACATAGAATAAAGAGAAGACTGTTACTGACTCTACTAGGCACACACACATGTACACATACACACACACACACACACACACACACACACACACACACACACACACACACACACACACACACGTTAGTTAACAAGTTAAATGAAGTTCAAATCCAGCTGCTGTTCTCAACTGGCTGCAGATGAGAAAAGGTTTTTACAATTGATGCAGGAAAATACATCAGACTAAAATAAAATAAGCCTTAATGATTCTTTTAGTTATTTCCAGTCTTGAACTAGTCCAGTAAAAGGTGACGAGTTGATCAGTGGAGTCTGATGGAGGCAGAAGTGTTGGTCAAACTCCATCAGGAGATCTGATGTTTTCATAGTTCACTGTATCATCATCTACATCATAACACACCTGGGAAAAACAACACAACACAATCAAAGACACACTTTCCAATCCCAATCCCACTTCTCTGATCTGTAGGCGTCCACCGCCCCACATTTAGCTCAGGGAAATAAGTTAAAGACAACAAGTATATTTCATTACACTCATTATAGTGAGGAAGACAGACTGTGGTATTTATGTGATCTCAAGGAAATTGAAAATTAAGTTCATTTTACATATTGTTCATATTATCATGATTTAAGATTCTAATTATTTAACAAAGTTGAAATAAAAGAGATGAGGCACGATATAGATCTGTTAGTTTGGTTACATAAAACATTTTTATTTGCAGACTTTTTAGAACAAGCATGGGCTAAAATGATTCTCTGTGTGGATGTGACATTTATTTTTTGGTTTGTGTCTGTAGTAGTTTTGTTTATGAATGAAATGTTAAGTTCTAGTTGGTCCATTTAGGGGTTACACTATCATGTTGTGGCTGCTGTAATATGTTTTCTTTATTCTTTATTCTTTGTGCAGAGTAGAGTACGTTGCACTAAGGAATATCTGTGTATTAATAGTTGTATGTCTGTGTATTTTAACAGACAGTCCTTAAAACAAGTTTCAAAGTTGAATTGTTTTGAAATTTTTGTAGCTTTTTTCAACATTTGTTCCTTTTTAAACGTTTTTAGTGCTTTATTGACGTTCTTTTCACTTTTTTAACAACAAAGGGTTTAGCGAGATTAGAGATTTCTTCCAATGTTTTTTTTTAACAATTTTTTAATTACGGGGCAAAGTCCAGGTAATAAACTACCAGAACTTTCTCTGTTATTTTACAGATTTATTTCTCAGTGTGTGTGTGGGCATTGAAGCAGAAGCTGTGGATGAAATGTATTTTGTATTGGTGTCATGTAATTCTGTGTGGGATGGACCACTTAGTGGCATCACACGTAAATAACATATCATATCATATCATTAGTGTTACGAACCCTCCCTTTTCTGCCTGCTGTTGGCTTCTTTGGCTTGATTGGCTGAGCTGGCAGTTTGGGAGAGCTCGTTACTTGATTGGTGGACACCTGGGTAGGCCTCAACCAAGACTATTTATACAAGTCATGTTTGATTGTTCTGGGTCTTCATTCTCCTTCTCCTAGGTTCCACATTTCCTGGTTTGGGTTTGGTTTGTTTCTTTGGTTGCAGTTGTCATTTGCTTATATATCTTTCACTCACACATACACCGCTTACACTACTGATAACACTGATTCCACATCTGTTTTGATTCTTTTGTTAATAGTAGTTACTTTATGTTGCAATAAACACTTTATTGGCATTTTAACCTGTTTGGTCTCCCCTCTTTTGTCACATGCATGGAGTCGGTTTGTGACATTAGGAAGATGCTTTTGTTAAAATTACTGCATTTAAGACCAAAAGTAACATAAATGTTTTACTAATATTTGCGTCCACTTCACCTGTTTATTGTTGTCTCCTGTCTTCTATCTAAATGTACAGTTTATAATGAAGAGTGTGTAAAGCATCAACTGTAAAAACATTTCATTATTTAGTTGTAAAAACTGACAGCGATTTCCTCAGTCTGTGTATTCTTTTCTGAAAAGACAAGAGAAAGAGAGGACTTCAGTTTCCACAGTGAAAATCAGCTTCATCAAAACTTGTTTCTAAGTTTGATCTGTGAATGTTCTCACCTTTAGCTCTCGTCCACATGTTGACCGCCACAACAATTATTATGAGAGCTGCTAAACCCACGGGCACAAAGAGGTACCTCCACCAGAAACCTGGAGAGAGGACATCAGAAAATAAAATGTATCAACATTTAGTAACATCAAGGTGTCTAAATGTTCCACTACATCAATGCAAAGATGCAATGTTATTTAATTCTGAAAAACAGATTTCATCATTTTAAAAGAGAAAAAGCAGATTAAACCAGATCTTATTTAAAGTAACCATGTCTTTGGTTTTAGAGAGACTCCAATTCAAAATGAATAAATCATTATTTTGAATAAAAAAAATATATTGAGACACTAGTTTTGTTTTTAGCATCGACTGCAGATACTGCTGTGTTGGTACCTGCTTTAATGCTGCTCTCAGTTGATGTCATTGATTCTGGTGTTGCTGTGGTGGTGATGGTTGTTGATGGTTTTGTTGTTGGTTTTGTTGTTTTTGTGTCCCCACCTGAACAGATGAGCACAACTCAACAACCTGTTGTGATGTAATATTAAAACTTCAAGTCCATAAATTAAACAAATATTTTAGGTCATTATTCTCATCAGCTTGAAGTGACTTTAAACAGCTCAACATGTTCTTACCTGGTTTCTCGTCATCAGTGTTCTTCTGTTCAGTCACTGGTGAAGACGGAGATATTGTGAGAGAAAGAAAACGAGTAAAAATAACAGCAGCAGTAGTTCTGAGGCCTGTACTACGAATCAAGATTTGGCGTTAACGAGCTAACTTCAGGTTCAACCCAGGGTTTTCTGTACCACAACGGTGGATCACTTGTTACTGGGTTAAATCACCATGGTAACTTATGCTGAACACCTAACCTGGTCGGGAGCAGGTTAAGTTGGAGATCAGAGATCAACCGGTGTAAAAGCACCGCCTACCGACCAATCAATACTCGATTGATAACGGCGTCACCGTTCTTTAGAAGATCAGGCGGAGCTCGGTGCAGAGAGAGAGAGAGAGAGAGAGAGAGAGAGAGAGAGAGAGAGAGAGAGAGAGAGAAGAGAGAGAGAGAGAGGTGCGCTCATAAAAGTTAAAACATTTAGAGACCGACAACCCCGTTAACATTCCCTGATGTTGTTATGAAAGATATAGATTTTCAGCCGAGGGAATTACATATAGGCTATTTGTCGGCTTCTTAAGCCGTGTGTCGCCAATGTGCACAGCAAAATTATGTTTTTATATTTTTTATTTGCTCTCACAATCACTTACCACTTCCAAGGTTGCAACTGGAATAAAAGGCTAAAGCAATGGCAGTTTATGGAAAGCACAAGTGTAATTATGGTCAGATCTTGGTCCTGACTGATGGGGAAGTGATATTAATAAGCGTTGTGATTTATGCATCTACAGCGTCGGCTATTTTTTTGCCAACTTTCCTTCCTATTTTAGGAAGCAGCCATTATATTGTGTTTTCCCTGAAAAAACGTGTCTGTGTTCTTCATATCTATGTAGAATTATGGTTTGCTCTTCTTATGTAAAATATGCGGCTCTGGTAGATGTTTGCGATTGGTAATATGGAGCAAACAGTGCCTCATTTATGTGAACGCGCACATTGCTGGATTGGGAAATCTAAGTAAAGTTAAGAGAGTAAAGAGTAAAGTTAACTTCATCACTGTAATCACAAGACAAAGTGACTTCATCTCCAGCTCTGACAGTGACGGAGAGAAAATGGTTTCCAGCTGCTGCTGTTAAGAAGATGAGAGAAAATAAATGTCTGTTGTGCTCATCATCCTTGGTTTCAAAGAGTTTACTAAACTCACCATGTTAGCTCTTAGTCCAATAAATTGTTAGCCTGACTAGCCAGACCCACATCAAGATGTTGGGTCTGGGAACTCACCATTAGCAGGGCTCAATCCGAGGGGCGGGATAAACGGTTGTCTTTCAAATTCCCTCTGCACGCAATAGGATAGCGCTACAACCAGGCAGAGCAACGCTAGTTGATAAATTAAACTTTAAACTTTGGCCATAACACATCTTAATTTTTTACGAATGATTTCAGTGCCGTTCTTTTTTCTTTTCTCTTTACGCCAAGTCTTCCAGAAGACCGCTGTTCCCAGCAGCAGCAGCAGCAGCAGCCATAAGCCCCGCCCACCGACTCTATACACGATGTGATTGGCCTGACTAGAGTTTGTTTTTTTCAGCTCGCAAGCCAATGGAGAGTGCCTAGACTGACCCTGGCTGCAAATTATATTTGCTGCCGCTAGGGTGAGTCTAGATTTCTAGGCTAATAAAATGTATCTAACAAAATACATTGTATACAAATAATATTGATAACATTTATTTTATATATACCTGACAAATTAAACCAGAAAAAAACAACAGAGTAGAATGAGAAAATACTTCATATTTATTAATGATAAAGAATGATGTCATCTTAAAACTTAAAATACATCAAATAATCAAACATATTTGTTACATCAGGATGAACTGATGTTAAAAAGCTCATCTTAGTAAAGTTAAAAGAGTAAAGTTACCTTCATCACTGTAATCAGAATTATTGTAATTTTCATTATATTATTCTAACAAGACAAGTTTGAAAACATTATGATGTAAATACTCACTGGTAACCGACAGATCAACCATAGAATCTGGACCTTGTTGTTGTCCTGATCTGAACTGTCTGCAGGTGTAACGACCAACATCCTCCTCTGTGACCTTCTTTATAACCAGAGAACAGTTCTCTCTAACACTCAGTCTGTCTGATTTAACTCTGGCTTCTTCTTTAATCTGCCCGTCTTCCAACAGAGTCACTGTTTGTCCTGAACGACTGAAGATCCAGGTAGTACTGTTACACTTTATCTGACCGTCTATCACATGTTCAAAGTAAAGTGAAGTAAAGCAAAGTGACTTCATTTCCAGCTCTGACAGTGAAGGAGAGGAAATGGTTTCCAGCTGCTGCTGTTAAGAAGATAAGAGAAAATAAATGTCTGTTGTGTTCATAGTGTGACAATTATTACTTTGTCCTTGTTTTCCAAGAGTTCACTAAAGTAAGAAAACTAAAGAATTAGTAATTGATTACAGGAGAAATAAGACGACAACTGAGGCAGTGGAAATTAAAGGTTCAGTAATAGAAAGAGTGAACACATACAAGTATTTGGGGATTGTTTTTAATGATAGGCTAACATGGTCAGATCATGTTGACTTACTGATGAAAAAATTCCACGTGTATACTGTATGAGGAAGTTGCAGTCCTGGTGAAGACAGATGTGGTGAGAATGTTTTTTATGTCAGTGGTATGTAGTGTTTGGAGTTACTGTGTGGTGGGTTGGGGTGGGAATGCTGGGATAACCGAGAAGGCCAGGATTGATAGAGTGACTTAAAAGGGCTGGAAAAATGGTAGGAGAGTAAAATACAGCGGATCAAGTATATGATGACCGTCTGGCAAAAATGACACAGAAAATAACGAGGGACCCGGGTCACCCTCTTCATGGTAATTTGACTGGCAGCGTTATGAAACGTAGTGGTAGGCTAAGGCCTCCCGTGACACGAACTAAGCAGTATGTTCTCTCTTTTATACCACAGACTATCAGACAGCAAAACAAGCACTTCAAACATACATTTTTAATAAATTTTGTATTGTATTGGATTATATTGTATTTATTGTATTGTATTAGGCGGGTATGAGCAATATAATTTCCATTTTTATGGATGAAATAAACTTGACTTTGACTTTGAACTCACCATGTTAACAACAAACAGATTTGTTCTGACGTAAAATTTAGTTGACAAAGTAAATTCAATAATTATGATACATTTGATTTTTACTGTGCCTTGCATATATATATATATGATATAAGTCTTCTTACCTGTAAAGTGAAGCAGCGGTATCAGAAATAAAGACATTTTGATCCATTTGAACTCTTCCATCGTGCTTCTCTGTGTCTCTGCTTCTTCTCTCTCTCGTTCTGATGCTCAGAACTGTTTCTAAAATAGTGCTTTAGTCAAGAGACGCTGTATCTACTTCCTGTAATTAGGATGATGTCACTTCCTCATAATGACTTTTAGGGTTAGGGGTAGACTGTTTGATTATATTATAGACTATAGACGCCAAACAACCAAAAAGTTTTTATTTTTTTTATTTTCACAAGATTGTTGGTTAAGATAAGTGTTTGCAGTAATGCAGCTTGTTTTCTTCAGATGGTGTTTATTAGAAACCAGACAGGATTCATGGTGATGTTTGACAGCACACATGAACACACAGCTGAAGAGTCAAACTCCTCCCCCAGCAGGATTTCACTCTTGATGTCCGTGGTGTAATATGGTGATACTGTAGCAGCTGATAGAACACACAGAAGATGAGGTTTTACTGTCTGACACCTGTTGGTTCCTCATTGTATTTTTGCAGTTTGTTTCTTAGAGCTGAAGGAGGAGTGTTTAGGTGAGAATGTGGGTAACACCAGCAGCAGAGCTCTGCAGGTTTTACCCTCTAATGAGGACCAGATAAACATCAGAAACACACAGACAGTCCACATTTATTAGTGTGTGTGTGTGTGTGTGTGTGTGTGTGTGTGTGTGTGTGTGTGTGAGGAAGGGCGGGGTGACGACCACATAGGTAGCTAAACCACGCGATATCAAGAGGCAGGGGGACCGCATGTCTATGGGCTAGCCGTTAGCTAAGCTAATGTGTGTGTGTGTGTGTGTGTGTGTGTGTGTGTGTGTTTGGTTAGCATGTAAGAAAGAAAGAAAGCACATTTAGGCGCGCAAAAAGAAACACTTGGAGTCTTGATTTTGGAGGTTCTGAAGATAACACTCCTCTTGTTCACTCAGGACTCTGTCCAACGTGGCGTTATGGCAGGGCCGGAGAAGTTTGCTATCGAGGGGAGGTTTATCTCTCTCTGCCTCTAGTAAGCTAACAGCTGACTTCTCGCTGAAAAAATAACTGCCCCCTTGTTTACAGAAGGCCAAGAGGTCTTGTTGCCTCGCAGTGCTGTGGTCCGAATGACAAACAGACCGGTTATTTTCTAGCTCAGTACAGTAACCAGCTCCTCGGCAGCGGGAGAATTAGCAGGATAGCAATTACAGTTTCACACAAGCTTCATTATTCAACACAACATATCAACAATGTCCCGTGATCTAGGACTTTCACAAAAATAGTTCGGACTCAGTCGTTCCAAAACCAGATTAATAATCAAAGTGTGCAACAGTAGTTGCAGCATTAGCAGTTACTAATATTAATAAACACACTGTTTTCTCTGCCCAGAAACCTCAAGCCTCTTACTGTGTGCGTTCGTTCGTTTGTCCATGGATTCTCCGCGGTAAAACAGAATGAAGTCCGGATCGCTCGTCAGCGAGTTCAGAGAGAAAAACCTGGTTTCTCCAAAGGCAGTGGAGACCAAGTTAGTCGACTTTGAAGAAAAAGAAAAGCGGTGTCCAATGTTGTCTGATTTCTGTGTAGACATTGTTTCTCTTCTGCAGATATGAAAACACTGGTGCGGTTTTTCTTAGGATCCAAGGTGTTCACCAGAACACAGAAATAGTCCACTTTTCGGGAAAATGAAGCTATTTTTAAAAGAGAAAAAACAGATTAAACCAGATTAAACCAGATCTTATTCAAAGTATCCATGTCTTTTGTTTCAGAGAAAGACTTGTACTCCAGCTTTATTCATGCTGTCACTGAGTTCTTCAAAATTAAATCAATAATTTTCTTGATCGCTGTCTATTTTCTACTAGCCTACATTGAAAGGCCAGTTTTGTTTTTTCAGAAAGTAAGTAGGCATCAAGTAATAATCCAAGGCACTCGTCTTTAGGAAAAATGTAAAATGCCTTTAATCCATCTGGTCCATTCTCTCTAGAATAACATTAAAAACATCACTTCAACGTTTGCGTCCAGTCTTCTTCAGGAAGTTACAGGCAAAAGACTGAAGTGAAACATTAACAAACACCAACTAATCAGCAGGTGCAGACATTCAGTAATCAGGGTCAACTACTCTATAGTCTCCTTCGTCAGACCATCCACACGCTGTGGAGCAGAGGAGGGTCTGGCGTCTCCCCACAGCATTCTGGGATGGGAGAAAAACGTGCTCTGGTTTATTGGAATTTCTTTAAACCAATCACAATCGTCTTGGCGTGCTAAGCCTGACAGAGCTGCTGTAAAACAGTCGTCAACAGAAAACTCAGATTGGACAGATAGTCTAGCTAGCTGTCTGGATTTACCCTGCAGAGATCTGAGGAGCGTTAACCATAGTCCTCAGAAATCCACCCGGAGGTTAGAATTCCAACAAAAAGAAAGCGGAAGGAAACGGTACCGTGAAAATACATGCGTGTGCCCATATTATTAAAAAATATCACATTTTCTGGGATTTGGGGTGTTATTTTGTGTCTCTGGTGCTTGCACACGCATACAAACTTGAAGAAAAAAAAAAACATCCATGCTGTTTTGAGTGAGATACGGGTTTCTGAATGTATCCTGCCTTCAGTCTCCAGGTGAGCTGTTCAAAATCTGCAGGGCTTTCTACGTCACTAGCCGAAATGTCATTCTCAATGGCAAAACACTGCTACAACACACACAAGTTAACCATAATCTACAAAAGAACTACTTACATGTCTCTCTCTCTCGTTTAGAAGAAGTCTACTGGCTAATCCTGCCTTGTACTGACTGACGCTGGAGAAACAGCAAGCTGATGTGATCCTTACCTAGCTACTGAGCATGTGTGACTCCCACCAAAGATGTTACAGAAGTTGAGATGTCTCACTCTGTAGCTAAAACAGAGAGCTCAACACACAGGGTGAAAAGAGGAGCTGCAGCAATATGCGGTACAACAAAAATATGGTGTTTTTTGAAAATTAAACCATGTAAACCTATTCTGGAACAACCTCAAAATACAATTGTGAACCTGAAAATGAGCATAATATGAGCAGTTTAAAATTCCAACAAAAAAGAAAGCAGAAGGAAACGGAAATGGGCGAAAATACGGTGTAATTTCCTGCGGCACCGGAGCAATCCCGGAAGTGGAACGTCAAGGATATAGACTAACCACTCTACAACAGAGTTCACTCCTTCCATCTCAATTAATGAATGCTGTCAGCAGCACGGGGCAATGTCCCCAAAAGTTAAAAGGGTCACCTCTCAAGACAAAGAAAAGCACGATAAAGAAAACATGAAGAAAAGAAACGATACGTCATAACCACAATCTAAAATTTGCCTTGTGTAATGGGTGTGACGTCATGGCCCTGTGAAGGGCGGAGGTTATTTAGGGACACCGTTAATTTGCGCTCCCTCTCTTGCTCTATCGTCCGCAGAATCAGGAAGTGCAGCGGGTTGTACATGTGTGAAGGCCAAACATTTTGCCTTGCGAGTGCAGAAGAATGCAGTAACGGAAGACAGGTTGCCGTATAGGCGTGCTGTCAAACAATTCCAGTCAGCTGTTTAGATAAGCTCAAACTTGGAGCGGAGATAATGATTTATCGGTCATCACGACATTAAAACATGCTGCTGGTCTGAATGAAACCTAAATGACTGTCTTTGAGTGCAATATTGTCTGTCATTGTTTTTTTCCCCACATTAATTTATAGTAATGGGCATTTATTTGTACAATTTGTTTTCTTTCTTAGTTGGGTTTGTTTGTTTTCTTTCATTTTTTAAAAATATTATTAAAGGGTAAAGTGCAATATATCGCTGACAGGCGCTGTGCAATTCTAGGCGGGGTTATAGGCTCAGATATAGCTTTAGAGACCCCTTATTGCCTGCTAGTGTGGATTGAGGTATTAAGTCTTCTATTATTACCTGCATGTAATTAATGTGAGTTTTAAAGTGTGCAGTAGTATTTTGTTTTATTGCTCTTTTATTGTGTGTATTGGGTCCTAAAGCATATTAATTGCTACTGTGTAGTTCCACGCTGGCGCTGTTGGCCTTTTCCTATTAGTGTTTTTAATCTATGCCGACTTTGTGAATTAACTCAATTTATATTTTGTAACTGGCCTCTCGTCCTGGTTTGTTCTGGACACTTACCCTTTTCCATCACTACACTTGGATTTTTCATTGATGCCTACTGTATTTGTTCATGCCCCCTACCAAAAAGCACCGTCTTCTTTTCAAATGTACTAGGGGCCGGCGATTGCTATAGGCGACCTAGGCGATTGCCTAGGGCGTCAAAAGTGTTGGGGTCGCCGTGTCGCCCTTAGGTGCACTTCCAATTAATAATAGAATTAGAACGACAAGCGAAATAAAACGTGTTTATTAAACATGATCATCCTAGGGCGCCCCCTCAGCCACACGTTTACTTGTCAACCTTTCATTACGCAACTTTTGCAGTCTATGGGTCAGACTCAAACACACGGAGCTCTGAAGCAGAGCTGTGCGTTGCTTAGTGTCCACTCTCGCTGTAGAAATAGAGACGAGCAGCGGCACAGACACGAGCTGCTGCAGCGCACCTTCCCTGGTCTGTGCAGCTTCAGGTTTATAATGGACGCGCTCTGCTGTGGGCATGCTGCGGGCCTAGGCCCACCCACTTTTCAACAGGCCCACCCAAAACATTTCCTCAAAAAACATTAATTAATTAATATATTATAATTTGGTGAAGAATTATTAAAAATCTGCAAATAATCTCATAATTTGTGCTAAAGTTGTCTAAATGTTTAGTTTTCAAAAAAAATTAAAAAAACTGGTCATGTCTATATTTATGTTTCTGCGCAAGTTCAGCAGACAGTGAGGTTCGGATCGGATGCCGCTTGTAGGTATGCTAGGCTAGCTCCCAGTGATCTGAGAGTGTGAAAATTCCAGTAAAGGACAATGTTGCAACAGTCGTTGTTTAGGTACCTTAAACGTGCACGAACGGTCTCAGAGTCATCGCTGCAACCAGGAGATGAAAGAGAGCTGAGATCCACAACGCCTAGCACATCTTTGTCTCGGCCACCGCAGGATGCTAGCGCGGTTAGCACGGCTGGGGCTAGCGTGGTTAGCGCGAGCAGCGCCGGTGCTAGTGCCTTTGCCTCGCGAGTGGATGATATAGCCCCTATGGATATAGCCCTGTGGATCTGTCTTCCGTGGATGAGCCCGCAACTCAACCAGTGCTAAAGTATCCGGTCACTTCTTCTGCTTTAGGGAGTTTAATTGTGTAGGACCGCCAGATGATAACAGTAAGGTATGTGAAGGCTAATCTGCCTGTATTGTATTATGTCGTTATATGAGATATATGGATTAAAATAATCAATTCATAACCCGCTACAGAGCTGCAGGCGCAGTTCTATTTCTATAACAGCTTGTTACTCTTGTCAAGTTGTTGTTCCCTCATGGTTTTCTCTTGTTATGGCCAATAATGCTTTAGGGCTTGTTACTGCGATTTATTTATTTTTGTTAAACATGTTTATAACATGAATCATCACACTAAAGTAAGGAAATAACTTGAGTCTTGTTTTACATGACAGATGACGTTGTCAATGAACAAGTTCTGTGGCCGAGTATTGATTGAAACTGTCGGGGTTGTTGATTTGTATATTGTTGAAAACTTAAAACAATTGAAAAGAATTGTGAAATATTCGGCCTCATGTTTTACGAGCAGAACTAAACTATGTTTTGGGGAAATATTAGATTCCTGACCACTTTTACAGTCTATAGGCCTTAGGTTAGGAGAGAAGCGCTCTTCTTTTGGTCAGAACCAAGGAGAGCGATCGCGGATAGGTCCGTCCTTTGCACCGAAACTTTTTACAATGCAACAACATATAAATAGCATCAAGCTATTACAATCTTTATTATGTAAGCACATATAATATATATAATATAACAGTATATTAGCCAGTCATTTGTATTAGGTTAAACAGGGATTTGATAACGTTTTTAATTTAAGGCCCACCCACAATTGGTCTGGCCCATCCAAAACTGGAATCCTGGCGCCGTGCCTGACGTAATGTACAGCAGACTATGGTGCAGGTGGATTATTTTCTGAAATATAGTGACTTTATTCTTGTAATAGTCTATTGTATTATCACTTTATTTTTCTCACAATATCACAACTCCTCCAAACCTCAGAGAACACAGATGAGATATACTGTGTTTTGAATGTGCACAAAGTTTTGAACATGAGCAGAAATCTTGCTCAAACACATCTGAAATATTACAGTCCAGGGGTTTCTTAATTCATTAAAATTAATTCATGTATCATTCAGGTGAATAATTGTCATATGCACATTTAAGGAGTTTACTTCCTCAACAAAAGAAGCAAAAGTGGGAAGAGTAAATGATGCCTAGGCCTGGTCTGAACTGTCTGCAGGTATAACGACCAACATCCTCCTCTGTGACCTTCTTTATAACCAGAGAACAGTTCTCTGTAACACTCAGTCTGTCTGATTTATCTCTGGCTTCTTCTTTAATCTGCCCGAGATTAATCAGCTCCACTGTGTTTCCTGAACCACTGAAGAGCCAGGTAGTACTGTTACACGTTCTCTGACCGTCTATCACATGTTCACAAGGCAAAGTGATATCAGCTCCAGCTCTGACAGTGACGGAGAGGGGATGGTTTCCAGCTGTTGCTGTTAAAGTGATGGTTCGGAGTAATTTCACCCTAGGGTCCTTTGCACCATGATCTCAAGCCAAACACCCCCCCAGAAGCTTTTTTCACCTGGGTCGAACATTGGGAGCGTTAGCGTAGCGTAGCGTTATCAGCTGAATAGCTTAGCGCAGAGGCTAATGGATCCGAAGTGTCTCTTAACATTACCCCACTAATAATGCCCGAAATGATACCAAACGTCTACAGTAGTACAAATAGGTTATGCACTCATAAAACGATGGATTGTAAAATTTGTAAGTACACCAGAAGTTTATGTAAATAACACTTGCCTGCTGGCTTCTGCTCTCTGCTGCTGCTGCTGTTACTACCGGGCAGTAAGAGTGCTTAGGGACATCTACAAATTACAACACTGAAAAGAGATGCAACAAAAATATTTATTAATTTAATGATTAAATAAGGTAATGTCTCCAAACTTACCTCAATTATTACTTGTCTCCTGCTAGTTATACTACAGCACTTACTTTAAAAAATAAGTTAAATTAAAAAATATTTTTGTTGCATCTCTTTTCAGTGTTGTAATTTGTAGATGTCCCTAAGCACTCGTCTTACAGCAGCAACAACAACAACAGAGAGCAGAAGCCAGCAGGCAAGTGTTATTTACATAACCTTCTGGTGTACTTACAAACTTTACAATCCATCGTATACAATGTAACAAAAACATGAACCTTGGTACGGACCTTGGTTCGGACTTTCATGTGTGAAAACGCCCTTAATGTCCTCGTTATCAGTCCGAACTTTTGCCTATTTCACTTTATTTCGTCTTCAATTTGTGTAGGATTCACATAGGGTACAGATTTGAACATTGGCAAATTATCAAATATGTTTTATCAATATTAATAAAGTTATGAATATGGTTATTCATAACTTTATCAAATCGACAAACAATCAAAACGGGGCACCACCCTGCAAGTCAGGGACCAATAATTAAACTGTGGAACAGTCTCATTTCTTTAAAAATCCTTTAAAAAGAATTAAAGGAAGGGGTGATTTCGAGCGTGACCCGTTCGACCAGCAATTATCACAACAAATACACAAATAATCACCAGCAACTGCTAATTAAGTATAATCGAATTTATTAACGTCACAATTATCAGTAGCCAATAAATAATCCTTCAATAATAAAACGTATATACCTTTTTCAGTATCACCACCCAAAACAAAGCAAAAAACAAAACAGCATGTGTTGTGGACACGTGTGTGTGTGTGTGTGTGTGTGTGTGTGTGTGTGTGTGTGTGTGTGTGTGTGAGAGAGTGAAAGAGGAGGGGCGGTGTCGAAGTGTAGTTCTAACACAAAACAACTCCCATAATTGGTTACTCCTGTGAGCTGCACAAAATTATTTAGCCTCAAGAGGGCGATAGTGGTGCTGGGTGCACGAGGAGGGGGTTGAACAGGTTGAGGGGGGGGGGGTTGCTAGGCAACCCCATGTGGTTAAGCTAGCAGCGTTAGCTCGGGAGCTACGTGGCTAGCTTGTGTTCGTGTGTGTGTTAGTAAAAGGAACAGAATAAAGGAGGAAAACATAACGGCCAGCTCAGTGGCTAACAGCTGATTTCCGCGATTGTCTCGCAGACAGTAACTAAACTCCGTGAAAGGAGTGGTTTAGCAGGTAGCACTTACGGTTTTTAACCAGCTACTTAACACAACAAAACAGTATAGTGATCAATTTATACATTCACAGAAAACAGATTAATAATCACGTATAGACCAGTACATAATTAAAATCACAGATCACATTAATGGCAACAAGTGGTAGCGAACCCTTTGCTCATTAATAAACACACTACTTATCTCTGCCCAGATGTCAGCCTTTTTACGGTGTGTTCAGTCCGTTTATTCCTGTCCATAAGTTTCCACAGAAATGAAACAGAACGGGTCCCTGGCGCTCGTCAGCGGCCACGGAGAAACTTCCCTCCAAAAAGGCAGCAAGGGGCAAGTTTAGTCGACTTTGAGAAGAAAAATGTCGTTTCCTTCTCACTGCAGATATGAAAACACTGGTGCGTTTTCAAGGATCCACCGAAATTAAATCCACTTTCCCCAGAAAATGGAAGTTCAGCACAAGCGCTTGCGTGCCTCCTGTCAGCAACGTGAGTTGCAAGTGAAGACAACAGGATTTTGGGTGATCAGGCTTATTTATAGGTCAAGACTCCATGCTGTGTTTATGGTCCCGCTGACCCAATAGGAAGACTCGAAACTCTTGAACGTGTCGAGACTACAATCTTGTAGTTCTTTGACTTCCTGCCAGTTGTGAGGCTTGTCCCTTCTGGCTGGCACTTTAGCATAGAGGTGTGAATTAACCAGGCTTTGGGGTTTACATACAGGCCACGATTCCTTTGTCTCTCTGGTCAGCTCAATCTGAGGCCTTTTTGGTTAAATTAGGTTTAACCAGCTTCTTGGTCCCCAACAATTTGTATCTCAGGGTGGGGGATACCACTAGTTTATGCTGTGTTGGCTGTGCTGTAAACATATAAATACTGTGGTGACCCCGTGCGTAATGCTGCGTGATGGCACTGCTGGCCCTGCAGGAGGACTAACCCCCAATGGAAGAATCAGGAGAAAAAGAGACTTCAGGGACCATGACGATGACTAATATGCCGATTTAGATTCCCTAAAGCTGAGCTCTTGGATCTATGTACTGAATTGGGTCCAGTAGAGAGGGCAAGGCGCCGGAACCGTGCCATCCCGGTCCAAATACAGGTCCTCGCCACTCTGGGGGAAACCGGCTGTTTCCAGAGGGAAATGTCAGACAGCTAAGTGTTTTTTTAAATAAATATTATATAGAATCTTCAACTTTATCACTAAGGCTTGTTTGGATGTAATATATAGTTCTGTTAAATTTTATTATATATGTCTGGTATTTTTTTTTTTTTTATTTAACCTTTATTTAACCAGGAAGAAACTCGTTGAGATTAAAAATCTCTTTTTCAAGAGTGTCCTGGCCAAGGCAGGCAGCAGTACAACCACACATACATGCCAACACAAAATACACAAAAACACTAAGAACATAAAACAACTGAAACAGCAAATCCCTCAGAGTCAACCAGAATCCTAAACACATCAGGTAAAACATCTACAGCCAGATGTCATTCCCTCCAAGTTAAACAACATCGTCTTAAAAGCGACCACTGAGACCAGTTTAGTAAGTTTCAGGGATTTCTGTAACTTGTTCCATGCAGAGGGAGCAGCAAACTTAAATGCCTTTTTTCCCAGCTCAGTTCAGTTCTGGTATATCGAAGCTGTCCCCGAGTGCCATAATGCCTGCTGTTTTGGAAGATTTTATTAATAAAGGTAGTCTATAGATCCGGTTTCCCTACACTGTGCGACAACAGGCCGAAATTATAATTCAATTGGCAGCAATTCCCGAGCGTCTGAGAGGTTTTTTTTGTTTTGTTTTTCTTTCTCCGCCAGTCGTCATGATTCGGCATGATTCGGTGTAACGAAAGAACAACTGCCAGGGTCATTACCATACTGATCAGCATTCACGAGGTGCTTGACATTGACTATTTATGGTTAAAACTGGGCGTGTACAGGGCAGGATAAGAGGCTGATCCACGTACGCACGCTTGTAGGTAATCTCTGATTTATAAAGGGAACATTGCTTACAGGTGTGAGTACACACGGTTTTATAAATCTGACTTTTTTTCAGCATACGCCAATTTGGGCTTTTGGGCGCACGTACACTTATAGTAAAGATCCTACACACAGTTTTATAAATGAGACCCCAGGTCCGGATTTGTTGCGGAATGGCTGCAGCCACAACTGACAGCTGAAGTCACGAGGACCCACGAGATCTCGCAAATTCCGGTAGAATAGAACCACAAAACCAAGAACAGTTTGTATCCATCCAGAGGAGTAGAGGGGAAACAACTCTGTGCTGTGTTTTCAAGGTGTAGTGCAAGGGAATATGATCCGCCGTGAGCACGGTATTTTATTTAGAAAATTAACCAGATGTTTTATTTTGTTTGTGCTCTACTTCCTGTCCCGCACAATCTGAATTGTGCTGAATTGCTGCGGAGCTCTCCGGCGTAGTTTGTTATAAATAAAGTGTAAATTTAAATCTTGAAGTGGTCCTGGTTCATTACTGTCAGTGGAAAGTTAATTGCTGGTATAATTTTAAAGAACCTCTCACACATTTCATTGTGTGTGTGCATGTGGCATTCACTAAACTCAACATGTTAAAAACACAGATTTGTCTTGAAGTAAAATTTAGCTAACAAAGTAAATTCAATAATATTTGATTTTTACTGTGCCTTCTCTCTCTCTATCTATTTTTTTTATTATGTCTTCTTACCTGTAAAGTGAAGCAGCAGTATCAGAAATAAAGACATTTTGATCCATTTGAACTCTTCCATCGTGCTTCTCTGTGTCTCTGCTCCTTCTCTCTCTTGTTCTGATGCTCAGAACTGTTTCTAAAATAGTGCTTTAGTCAAGAGATTCATCTACTTCCTGAAATAAGGATGATGTCACTTCCTCGTTACTTTTAGGGTTAGAGGTAGGCTTTTTGAATCTGTTAGACGCCAAAAAGTTTTCAATTTTGCAATTTTTAAACGTAGTCTTCTCAGTTAAATGTTTCTGCATTCATTGATCCAATCT
Source organism: Perca fluviatilis (assembly GCF_010015445.1). Taxonomy (NCBI): domain Eukaryota; kingdom Metazoa; phylum Chordata; class Actinopteri; order Perciformes; family Percidae; genus Perca; species Perca fluviatilis. The sequence goes on along the minus strand of NC_053129.1, from coordinate 29,966,776 downwards.
AACGCTGCAACAAACCAACTGTATTAATCTCATGTTGAGTCTGGTGTTCACACTGTGTCCTGTCCCAGGGTGTATTTGTGACACTGACGTATTTCACACCAGAAAAGAAGAAGACGACGACTGAGGAAGTTGAGTGTGGGAAGATTTTTGGTTAAGAAATCTTTGCAGTAATGCAGCTTGATTTCTTCAGATTGTGGTTCATTGTATCTTTGCAGTATGTTTCTGAGAACTGAAGGAGAAGTGTTTAGGTGAGAATGTGGGTAACACCAGCAGCAGAGCTCTGCAAGTTTTACCCTCTAATGAGGACCAGATAAACATCAGAAACACACAGACAGTCCACACTTTATTAGGACAAAGAGACACTTATTGAGTTGTGTTGAAAACTACTTCAACCCCTGGAAGGTTTGGGCTCACTGAGACTAGTTTCAACAAACGGTTAAAACACTGATGAGAGTCCTGACTGAACTGAGTGAGGCGACTGGGACAGGAGAAAAAGTCAGAGGACATCTGGTGGACAGGAAGTGAATGGCAGTGAACTGGTTTGAGGAAGTGTGAATGTGTCTGGAGGGACAAAAAGGCAGAATGGGACACACTGCAGAGACGACTAGTTGGACGTTTAAGATGTGTGAAATGTTTTTACATCAATATTAGATCACAGTATACCACTGTATATAAAGTAGTTAAAAGTAGCTCAACCTCAACAATAAAATGTTACTTATGTGTTGATGCATCAGTATTAAGGATTCACTTTTCATTATAACTCTGTTAGTACAGGAAGGAAGCACAGAACAGAGTAGAATGAAGTGAAAATTTTTTTATTTGCAGATTATATTGTAATAAACTTTAAATTAGCCAACACTAATTTAGAAAAATACAGCCCTTTTATTTAACAATGCATAATTCATAAGGCAACAACAGTTCCTTTGTCGACAGCTCCAAGACGGGTCAAATTATAGCGTACCCCTTTCATCAAATCTGTCCTCCTGCTAATCAGTCCCCTAAGTAGTAAAACACCCCTGGCCTGACAACCGGAAACAAGCTCCACTCCCCCCAGAACACCATGCCACTCGCTCGGCTCTACTTTATCAGTTCAGCGTCTCAGCAATCAAGTCCAGCTGAGACTGATCAACTAGCAGAGTCTCTGGCAGCAGCAACAATGTGGATCAGGTGGATCTTATTAGTCTTTGATTAGTTGTCACAGTCCTCACAGACAACCACCATCCAAGTTTACTACAATATTGCAATCACAGAATAAAGAGAAGACTGTTACTGCACACGCACATGCACACACCTCAAGCTGCTGGAGCTTCAACAACCAGCAGTACATCTTAAAATCAGCTCTGAAATCTGCAGCTGGAAGACTATTTCAGGAAGTTAACAAGAGTTAAATAAAGTTCAAATCCAGCTGCTGTTCTCGACTGGCTACAGATTAAAAAAGTTTTTTTTTTTTTTTTTACAATTGATGCAGGAAAATACATTAGACTAAAATAAAATAAGCCTTGATGATTCTTTTAGTTATTTCCAGTCTTGAACTAGTCCAGTAAAAGGTGACGAGTTGATCAGTGGAGTCTGATGGAGGCAGAAGTGTTGGTCAAACTCCATCAGGAGATCTGATGTTTTCATAGTTCACTGTATCATCATCTACATCATAACGCACCTGGGAAAAACAACACAACACAATCAAAGACACACTTTCCAATCCCAATCCCACTTCTCTGATCTGTAGGCGTCCAATCACCCCACATTTAGCTCAGGGAAATAAGAAATAAGTTAAAGATAACAAGTACATTTCATTACACTCATTACAGTGAGGAAGACAGACTGTGGTATTTGTGATCTCAAGGAAATTGAAAATGAAGTTCATTTTACTTTGTATTGTCCATGTTATCATGATTTAAGATTCTAATTATTTAACAAAGTTGTAATAAAAGAGATGAGGCACGATATAGATCTGTTAGTTTGGTTGTTTGAACATGAAACATTTTTATTTGCAGACTTTTAGAACAAGCATGGGCTAAAATAAAGATGGCTTTGTATCGATGATTATCTGTCTGGAAGGGACATTCCCTCGTTTTTTTTTGGTGTCTATTTTGTTTTATAAAATGAAATGTTAAGTTCTAGTTGGTCCATTTAGGGGTTACACTATCATGTTGTGGCTGCTGTAATAGGTTTTCTTTATTCTTTGTGCAGTACGTTGTGCACGTGTGCACTAAGAAATATCTGTTTATTAACAGTTGTATGTCTGTGTATTTTAATAGAAATTGTCTGTAGAACAAGTTTCAAAGTTGAATTTGTTTTGAAATTTTTGCAGCTTTTTCGTATCGCTGCACGTTTTCAACATTTGTTCCTTTTAAATGTTTTTAGTGCTTTTTATGTTTTTGTCACTTGGTAGACAGGAAAGGAGGGTTTTGGGAGGTTAGAGAAGTCCATGTTGTCACATTTTCGACATTTTGGGCGATTTTTCCAAAATATTTCAACCATTTTTAGGGCAAAGTCCAGGTAATAAACTACCTTTCTCCTAAACTTTCTCTGTTATTTTACAGATTTATTTCTCAGTGTGTGTGTGGACATTGGAGTAGAAGCTGTGGATGAAATGTATTTTGTATTGGTGTCATGTCATTCTGTGTGGGATGGACCACTTAGTGGCATCACATATAAATCATATATCATATTGTATCATTAGGAAGATGCTTTTGTTACAAATTACTGAATTTAAGACCAAAACTAACATTTGCATCCACTTCACCTGTTTATTATTGTTTCCTGTCTTCTTCTATCTAAATGTACAGTTTAAAATGAAGAGTGTGTAAAGCATCAACTGTAAAAACATTTCATTATTTAGTTGTAAAAACTCACAGCGATTTCCTCCTGTGTTTCTTCTTCTGAAAAGACAAGAGAAAGAGAGGACTTCAGTTTCCACAGTGAAAATCAGCTTCATCAAAACTTGTTGTTTCTAAGTTTGATCTGTGAATGTTCTCACCTTTAGCTCTCGTCCACATGTTGACCGCCACACACAATTATTATGAGAGCTGCTAAAACCCACGGGCACAAAGAGGATCCCCCCAACCTGAGAGAGAAGGACTACATCAGAGATATGTTTTAGTTGGAGCTTTCAGACTTAAAAGAGGAGAGAGTTTAACATTAAAGTGTCTAAATGTTCCACTACATCAATGCAAAGATGCATTGTTATTTCATTCTGAAAACAGATTTCATCATTTTAAAAGAGAAAAAGCTGATTAAACCAGGGGCTCCTTTTATAAAACCTGTTACGCAAGAAAAAGTTGCGTGAAGCACGGTGAAATTTGTCGTCGCAACATTCCTCGCAATAGTCGGGATTTATAAAGAATTTCCATGCGTAAAAATGTTCCCAGTTTTCCGCAACCTTTTGACCACACGTGTGATCGTACGTAATGCTCCCAAGGTTTTGTAGACTGCGTTTTAGTGAACTCAGATGGTATGCCCGTTTTCCGAACCCAACCCAGTTTTTGTTTTCCTGAACCCAACAATCCCGTTCTTGCTAAACCGACCCAGAGCCGGTCGCGGCGCCCGGAGGGGCTGCCAGCAACGGGGAGAGGTAAGGGATCCTCCCACACCGTGCAAACTCTCCCACCGCAATAAACACCGCATCTCCCCGGGAAATGCGGTGTGTGTGTGTGTGTGTGTGTGTGTGTGTGTGTGTGTGTTGCGCGCGCGTCTTTATGTGGTCGTGTCTGATTGTAGATGTCTGTGTGTGAATGTTGTCTTTCTGCACCTGCTATTCCACACAGTTACCATACAAGTAACCAAATTGTCACATTTCAAGCACTTTCACCTGTTTTGCACCAATAATGATCCAAAATCTTGTTTCTATTTTTTACTTTTTTAATAATTGAATTTCCTTTCACAAAAAACGAAAATGATCATATGATCATAAATGTGATCTCACAGGGTAAATGGCAAATATGAACCATAAATGATGTATATCATTGGTAATTGAGCTGTTAAGTAGTAAGGCTGTGTAACAATATGAACAGTACACACGGGTTACGGCTTCCAAACAGGATTTAGTTTGATGTTCTACCTCTGTTAGGAGCACATCGATCTCACAATCACTGAATTGTGTTTTTCCCCCATTTTTCCGTTTCGTGATTGGTGATCAAGGGCTCCTTTCAAGGCTGGAATATTCATTGATTGATTAACATGGACCTTATTAGGACAAATATGGGAAGACCTTGGGGAGGAGCGCGGAGGCTCGTGCATGACCGCATACTGTAACGCAAGTCCTGTATTTATAACGAGAAGAGTGCGTCACCGGTGTAGCGCCGCAAGGTTTTATAAATCAGAATATTGTTTTTGCGCACGGGTAACTTTGACTTTTTGCGCATCGAAATCTTTCAGAATAGAATCTACGGAAAGTTTTATAAATGAGGCCCCAGATCTTATTAAAAGTATCCATGTCTTTGATTCCAGAGAAAGACTTGTACTCCAGCTTTATTCATGCTGTCACGGAGTTCTTCAAAAAATAAATAAATACTTTTCTTGACCGCTTTCTATTTCCTACTAGCCTACATTGAAAGGTCAGTTTTGGGTTTTCAGAAAGTAAGTAGGCATCAAGTAAAAATCCAAGGCACTCGTCTTTAGGAAAAATGTAAAATACCTTTAATCCATCTGGTCCATTCTCTCTAGAATAACCTTAAAAACATCACTTCAACACGCTCGCGGCCCAGTCTTCTTCAGGAAGTTACAGGCAAAAGATTGAAGTGAAACATTAACAAACACCAGCAAATCAGCAGGTGCAGACATTCAGTAATCAGGGTCAACCACTCTATAGTCTCGCTTTGTCAGACCATCCACACTTTTGAGCAGAGGAGGGTCTGGCCTCTCCACACAGCATTCTGGGATGGGAGAAAAACATGCTCTGGTTTATTGGCATTTCTTTAAACCAATCACAATGGTCTTGGCGGTGCTAAGCCTGACGGAGCCACTGTAAAACAGTTGTGCAACAGAAAAATCTGATTGGAAAGATAGTCTAGCTAGCTGTCTGATTTGCCCTGCAGAGATCTGAGGAGCAATTAACCATAGTCCCTCAGAAATCCACCGGAGTGTAGAACTCCAACAAAAGAACACATGCACATACAGTGCCTTTGCGAAAGTATTCGGCCCCTTGAACGCTTCGGACCTTTGCCACATTTCAGGCCTCAAACATAAAGATATAAAACTGTAATTTTTTGTGAAGAATCAACAACAAGTGGGTCCCACCTATGAAGTGCGGAACGAAATTCATTGGCTATTTCAAACTTTTTAACAAATAAAAACTGAAAGTAAGGCAAAATTATTCAGCCCCTTTACTTTCAGTGCAGCAAACTCTCCAGAAGTTCAGTGAGGATCTCTGAACGATCCAATGTTGACCTAAATGACTAATGATGATAAATAGAATCCAGCTGTGTGTAATCAAGTTCAGATAAATGCACCTGCTCTAGATAGTCTCAGAGGTCCGTAAAGCGTAGAGAGCATCATGAAGAACAAGGAACACACCAGGCAGGTCCGAGATATTGTTGTGGAGAAGTTTAAAGTCGGATTTGGATACAAAAAGATTTCAAGCTTTAAACATCCCAAGGAGCACTGTGTTTATAATATTGAAATGGAAGGAGCATTGTGACCACTACAAATTCCACGTAAGACCCTCGTCATTCTCTAAAACTTTCAGCTTCATACAATGAGAAGACTGATCAGAGATGCAGCCAAGAGGCCCATGATCACTCTGGATGAACTGCAGAGATCTACAGCTGAGGTGGGAGACTTCGTCCATAGGACAACAACTGGGTCGTGATACTGCACAAATCTACCTTTATGGAAGAGTGGCAAGAAGAAAGCCATTTCTTAACGAGCATCCATAAAAAGTGCTTCATTTAAAGTTTGCCAAAAGCCACCTGGGAGACACACCCAAACATGTGGAAGACAGCGTGCTGTGGTCAGATGAAACCAAAATCAACTTTTTGGCAAACAATGCAAAACGCTATGTTTGGCTTAAAAGCAACACAGCTCATCACCTCTGAACACACCATCCCACTTCTGTCAAACATGCGTGGCAGCATCATGGTCAGCCTGCTTTTCTTTTCCAGCAGACAGGGAAGATGGTTGTACCTGATGGGAAGATGGATGAGCCAAATACAGGACCATTCTGGAAGAAAACCTGATGGAGTCTGCAAAAGACCTGAGACTGATCGAGATTTGTCTTCCAACAACATGCCAATGATCCAAAACATAAAGCAAAATTATCAGTTTGAGTGACTTTAAACAGCTCGTACATTCTCACCAGAGGCCAGGAAGGCCTGTACTCTGAAACAAGATTTGGCGTTAACGAGGCTAACTTCAGGTTCAACCCAGGTTTTTCTGTATCACGTAGTGTGGATTAGTTATTACATGGGTTCAATGTGCGGTGGTAACTCATGCTGAACGCCTAACCTGGTCGGGGAGCAGGTTAAGTTGGGAGATTAGAGATCAACGGTGTAAAAGCTTACCGCCTACTGATAATCAATACCGATTGATAACGGCGTCACCGTTCTTAGTAGACCGAGGCGGAGCGTTGCAGAGAGAGAGAGAGAGAGAGAGAGGGGGGGGGTGGGGATGATGGGTATATTTATAAAATATATATATTTTAATGGAGGGAATTACATATCGGCTTCTTGAGCCGTTGGTCTATATGCGCTATCGGTTTGAATAATGTTTTTATGTAGTAGGCTACAGAACACCGCTGGGTTGAACCTGAAGTTAGCTCGTAAGCCGAAATCTTGCTTCGTAGTACAGGCCTCTAGGTTTCTCCTCATCAGTATTCTTCTTTTCAGTCAATGGTAGAACATGGAGATATTGTGTGAGAAAAAGACAACAAGAGTCAAATTAACTTCATCACTGTAATCATAATTATTATGTTTCAGTATATTGTTCAAATAAGACAATTTGAAAACTTATGATGTAAATACTCACTGGTAACGAACAGAACAACCGTGAGTATCTGGACCTTGATGTTGTCCTGATCTGAACTGTCTGCAGGTGTAACGACCAACATCCTCCTCTGTGACCTTCTTTATAACCAGAGAACAGTTCTCTCTAAGACTCAGTCTGTCTGATTTAACTCTGGCTTCTTCTTTAATCTGCCCGAGTGCAAACAGCGACACTGTGATTCCTGAACGACTGAAGAGCCAGGTAGTACTGTCACGCGTTCTCTGACCGTCTATCACATGTTCACAAGGCAAAGTGACATCATCTCCAGCTCTGACAGTGATGGAGGGTAGTTTCCAGCTGCTGCTGTTAAGAAGATGAGAGAAAATAAATGTCTGTTGTGTTCATAGTGTGACGATTATTTATTTATCCTTGTTTACCCAAGAGTTCACTAAAACTCACGATTTTTAAAACAGATTTTTCAAATTTAGCTAACAAAGTAAAATTCAATAATTATGATACATTTGATTTTTAATGAGCCTTGCATAGATATATGATAAAAGTCTTCTTACCTGTAAAGTGAAGCAGCGGTATCAGAAATAAAGACATTTTGATCCATTTGAACTCTTCCATCGTGCTTCTCTGTGTCTCTGCTTCTTCTCTCTCTCGTTCTGATGCTCAGGAACTGTTTCTAAATAGTGCTTTAGTCGAGGGATGCTGCATCTACTTCCTGAAATTAGGATGATGTCATTTCCTCATAATGACTTTTAGGGTTAGGGATAGGCTATTTGAATTCGATATAGACGCCAAACAGCCAAAAGTTTTTTTCAATTTTCACTTTTCCACATACTTTTCTCTCATAGTTAAATGTTTCTTCGTTCATTGATCCAATCTAACGCTGCAACAAACAAACTGTATTAATCTCATGTTGAGTCTGGGTGTTCACACTGTGTCCAGTCCCAGGGTGCATTTGTGACACTGACGTATTTCGCACACCTATAAGAAAATTTGTGACATTTGTGACACTGACGTATTCGCACCTAAAATGAAGAAGAAGACGACTGAGGGAAGTTGAGCGGTGAAGAGATTTTGTTAAGATAAATGTTTGCAGTAATGCAGCTTGTTTTCTTCAGATGGTGTTTATTAGAAACCAGACAGGATTCATGGTGATGTTTGACAGCACACATGAACACACAGGTGAAGAGTCAAACTCCTCGCCAGCAGCAAGATTTCACTCTTGATGTCCGTGGTGTAATATGGTGATACTGTAGCAGCTGAAAGAACACACAGAAGATGAGGGTTTTTACTGTCTGACACCTGTTGGTTCCTCATTTTATTTTGCAGTTTGTTTCTGAGAACTGAAGGAGAAGTGTTTAGGTGAGAATGTGGGTAACACCAGCAGCAGAGCTCTGCAGGTTTTACCTCTAACGAGGACCAGATAAACATCAGAAACACACAGACAGTCCACACTTTATTAGTGTGTGTGTGTGTTGTGTAGCGTCTCGCGTTGTTTGTGTGAGGAAGTGGGTGACGACCACGTGGGTAAGCACACGCGATATCAAGAGCAGGGGGACCGTATGCTATGGGCTAGCCGTAATGTGTGTGTGTGTGTGTGTGTGTGTGTGTGTGTGTGTGTGTGTGTGTTTGGTTAGCATGTAAAGAAAAGAAAGAAAGCACATTTAGAGCGAAAGAAACACTTGGGTCTTGTTTTTGGAGGTTCTGAAGATAACCACTCCTCTCAGTTCACTCAGGACTCTGTCCAACGTGACGTTATGGCAGGGCCGGGAAGTTTGCTAACGAGGGGAGGTTTATCTCTCTCTGCCTCTAGTAAGCCAACAGCTGACAGTGCTGTGGTCCGAATGACAAACAGACGGTTATTTTCTAGCTCAGTACAGTAAGCATCTCCGTCAGCGGAGGAATTAGAAGGATAGCAATTACAGTTTCACACAAGCTTCATTATTCAACACAACATATCAACAATGTCCCGTGAAAGTCCTAGATCACGGGACATTGTTGTGTTGATATGTTGATAGACGGACTCAGTCATTCCAAAACCAGATTAATAATCAAAGTGTGCAACAGTAGTTGCAGCATTAGCAGTTACTAATATTAATAAACACACTGTTTTCTGCTCCCCAGAAACCTCAAGCCTCTTACTGTGTGTGCGTTCGTTCGTTTGTCCATGGATTCTCCGCGGTAAAAACAGAATGAAGTCCGGATCGCTTCGTCGAGAGTTCAGAGAGAAAAACCTGGTTTTCTCCAAAGGCAGTGGAGACCAAGTTAGTCGACTTTGAAGAAAAAGAAAAGCGGTGTCCAATGTTGTCTGATTTCTGTGTAGACATTGTTTCTCTTCTGCAGATATGAAAACACTCGTGCGGTTTTCATAGGATCCAAGGTGTTCACCAGAACACAGAAATAGTCCACTTTTCGGAAAATGTAGCTATTTTTAAGAGAAAAAGCAGATTAAAGCAGATTAAACCAGTCCTTATTCAAAGTATCCATGTCTTTGATTCCAGAGAAAGACTTGTACTCCCAGCTTTATTCATGCTGTCACTGAGTTCTTCAAAATTAAATCAATAATTTTCTTGATCGCTGTCTATTTTCTACTAGCCTACATTGAAAGGCCAGTTTTGTTTTTTCAGAAAGTAAGTAGGCATCAAGTAATAATCCAAGGGCACTCGTCTTTAGGAAAAAATGTAAAATGCCTTTAATCCATCTGGTCCATTCTCTCTAGAATAACATTAAAAACATCACTTCAACGGCGTTTTGACGTCCATTCTTCTTCAGGAAGTTACAGGCAAAAGATTGAAGTGAAACATTAACAAACACCAGCAAATCAGCAGGTGCAGACATTCAGTAATCAGGGTCAACTACTCTATAGTCTCACTTCGTCAGACCATCCACACGCTGTGGAGCAGAGGAGGGTCTGGCTACTCCATCCAGCATTCTGGGATGGGAGAAAAACGTGCTCTGGTTTATTGGAATTTCTTTAAACCAATCACAATCATCTTGGGCGGTGCTAAGCATCGACAGAGCTGCTGTAAAACAATCGGTTACAACAGAATCTCAGATTGGACAGATAGTCTAGCTAGCTGTCTGCATTTACCCTGAAGAGATCTGAGGAGCAATTAACCATAGTCCTCACAAATCCACCGAAGTTTAAAATTCCAACAAAAAGAGCGCGAAGGAAACGGAATCGGGAAAATACATGCGTGTGCCCATATTATTAAAAAATATCACATTTTCTGGGATTTGGGGTGTTATTTTGTGTCCCTGGTGCTTGCACACGCATACAAACTTGAAAAAAACAACATCCATGCTGTTTTGAGGTGAGATACGGGTTTCTGAATGTATCCTGCCTTCAGTCTCCAGGTGAGCTGTTCAAAATCTGCAGGGCTTTCTACGTCACTAGCCGAAACGTCATTCTCAATGGCAAAACACTGCTACAACACACACAAATTAACCATAATCTACAAAAGAACTACAGTGCCTTGCAAAAGTATCGGCCCCTTGAACTTTGACCTTTTGCCACATTTCAGGCCTCAAACATAAAGATATAAAACTGTAATTTTTTGTGAAGAATCAACAACAAGTGGGACACAATCATGAAGTGGAACGAAATTTATTGGATATTTCAAACCTTTTAAACAAATAAAAACTGAAATATTGAGGTTCAAAATTATTCAGCCCCTTAAGTTAATACTTTGTAGCGCCACCTTTTGCTGTGATTACAGCTGTAAGTCGCGTGGGGTATGTCTCTATCAGTTTTGCACATCGAGGACTGCCATTTTTGCCCATTCCTCCTTGCAAAACAGCTCGAGCTCAGTGAGGTTGGATGGAGAGCGTTTGTGAACAGCAGTTTTCAGTTCTTTCCACAGATTCTCGATTGGATTCAGGTCTGGACTTTGACTTGGCCATTCTAACACCTGGATATGTTTATTTGTGAACCATTCCATTGTAGATTTTGCTTTATGTTTTGGATCATTGTCTTGTTGGAAGACAAATCTCCGTCCCAGTCTCAGGTCTTTTGCAGACTCCATCAGGTTTTCTTCCAGAATGGTCCTGTATTTGGCTCCATCCATCTTCCCATCAATTTTTAACCATCTTCCCTGTCCCTGCTGAAGAAAAGCAGGCCCAAACCGTGATGCTGCCACCATCATGTTTGATAGTGGGGATGGTGTGTTCAGGGTGATGAGCTGTGTTGCTTTTACGCCAAACATAACGTTTTGCATTGTTGCCAAAAGTTTGATTTTGGTTTCATCTGACCACAGCACCTTCTTCCACATGTTTGGTGTGTCTCCCAGGTGGCTTTTGGCAAACTTTAAACGACACTTTTATGGATATCTTTAAGAAATGGCTTTCTTCTTGCCACTCTTCCATAAAGGCCAGATTTGTGCAGTATACGACTGATTGTTGTCCTATGGACAGAGTCTCCCACCTCAGCTGTATATCTCTGCAGTTCATTCAGAGTGATCATGGGCCTCTTGGCTGCATCTCTGATCAGTCTTCTCATTGTATGAGCTGAAAGTTTAGAGGCCCGGCGGTCTTCGTAGATTTGTAGTGGTCTGATACTCCTTCCATTTCAATATTATCGCTTGCACAGTGCTCCTTGGGATGTTTAAAGCTTGGGAAATCTTTTTGTATCCAAATCCGGCTTTAAACTTCTCCCCAACAGTATCTCGGACCTGCCTGGTGTGTTCCTTGTTCTTCATGATGCTCTCTGCGCTTTACACGGACCTCTGAGACTATCACAGAGCAGGTGCATTTATACGGAGACTTGATTACACACAGCTGGATTCTATTTATCATCATTAGTCATTTAGGTCAACATTGGATCATTCAGAGATCCTCACTGAACTTCTGTAGAGAGTTTGCTGCACTGAAAGTAAAGGGGCTGAATAATTTTGCCCGCCCACTTTTTCAGTTTTTTATTTGTTAAAAAGTATTAAATAGCCAATGAATTTCGTTCCACTTCATAATTGGGACCCACTTGTTGTTGATTCTTCACCAAAAAATTACAGTTTTATTTTTCTTTTCAGGTGAGGGTTAGCCTCCGCCAGGGCTGGCCGCTTTGTCACCAATCCTGTTTGTAATATTTATGGACAGGATATCGAGCTAGTCGGGGTGGGGAGGGGTTGCGGTTCGGTGGGCTGGGGATCTCATCGCTGCTTTTTGCAGATGATGTGGTCCTGATGGCATCATCGGCCTGCGACCTTCAGCACTCACTGGATCGGTTCGCAGCCGAGTGTGAAGCGGTTGGGATGAGGATCAGCACCTCTAAATCGGAGGCCATGGTTCTCAGCAGGAAACCGATGGAATGCCTTCTCCAGGTAGGGAATGAGTCCTTACCCCAAGTGAAGGAGTTCAAGTACCTTGGGGTTTTGTTCAAGTGAGGGGACAATGGAGCCGGAGATTGGTCGGAGAATCGGGCAGCGGGTGCGGTATTACATTCCATCTATCGCACCGTTGTGACGAAAAGAGAGCTGAGGCCAGAAGGCAAAGCTCTCGATCTATCGTCAGTTTTCGTTCCTACCCTCACCTATGGTCATGAAGGCTGGGTCATGACCGAAGAACGAGATCCAGGGTGCAAGTGGCGGAAATGGGTTTCCTCAGGGGGGCCGTAGAGATCGCCCCTTAGGGATGGGTGAGAAGCTCAGTCATCTGTGAGGAGCGCGGATAGAGCCACTTCCTCCTTGCGTCGAAAGGAGAAAAAGGCGCCAGTTGAGGTGGTTTGGGCATCTGGTGAGGATGCCCCTGGGCGCCTCCCTAGGGAGGTGTTCCGAGGCACGTCCAGCTGGGAGGAGGCCTGGGGAAAACCCAGGACTAGGTGGAGGGATTATATCTCCAACCTGGCCTGGGAACGCCTCGGGATCCCCCAGTCGGAGCTGTTTAATGTTGCTTCCGGAAAGGGAAGTTTGGGGTCCCCTGCTGGGGCTGCTCCCCCCGACCCGACAACCGGATAAACCGGACGAAGATGGATGGATGGATGGATGGATGGATTTTTCTTTATGTTTGAGGCCTGAAATGTGGCAAAAGGTCGAAAATGTTCAAGGGGCCGAATACTTTCGCAAGGCACTGTACTTACATGTCTCTCTCCGTTTAGAAGAAGTCTACTGGCTAATCCTGCCTTGTACTGACTGACGCTGGAGAAACAGCAAGCTGATGTGATCCTTACCTAGCTACTGAGCATGTGTGACTCCCACCAAAGATGTTACAGAAGTTGAGATGTCTCACTCTGTAGCTAAAACAGAGAGCTCAACACACAGGGTGAAAAGAGGAGCTGCAGCAATGTGCGGTACAACAAAAATATGGTGTTTTTGAAAATTAAACCATGTAAACCTATTCTGGTACAACCTCAAAATACAATTGTAAACCTGAAAATGAGCATAATATGAGCAGTTTAAAATTCCAACAAAAAAGAGCAGAAGGAAACGGAAATGGAGTGAAAATACGGCGTAATTTCCTGCGGCACCCGAGCAATCCCGGAAGTGGAACGTCAAGGATATAGACTAACCACTCTACAACAGAGTTCACTCCTTCCTTCTCAATTAATGAATGCTGTCAGCAGCACCGGGCAATGTCCCCAAAAGTCAAAAGGGGTCACCTCTCAAGACAAAGAAAAGCATGATAAAGAAAACATGAAGAAAAGAACGATACGTCATAACCACAATCTAAAATTTGCCTTGTGTAATGGGTGTGACGTCATGGCCCTGTGAAGGGCGGAGGTTATTTAGGGGACAACGGTAATTTGCGCTCCCTCTCTTGCTCTATCATCCGCAGAATCAGGAAGTGCAGCGGGTTGTTCATGTGAAGGCCAAACATTTTGCCCTATGCGAGTGCAGAAGAATGCAGTAACGGAAGACAGGTTGCCGTATAGGTGCTGTCAAACAATTCCAGTCAGCTGTTTAGATAAGCTCAAACTTGGACCGCGAGATAATGATTTATCGTTCATCACGACATTAAAACATGCTGCTGGTCTGAATGAAACCTAAATGACTGTCTTTGAGTGCAATATTGTCTGTCATTGTTTTTCCCCACACATTAATTTATAGTAATGGGCATTTATTTGTACAATTTGTTTTCTTTCTTAGTTGGGTTTGTTTGTTTTCTTTCATTTTTTAAAAAATATTATTAAAGGGTAAAGTGCAATATATCGCTGACAGGCGCTGTGCAATTCTAAGCGGGGTTATAGGCTCAGATATAGCTTTAGAGACCCCTTATTGCCTGCTAGTGTGGATTGAGGTATTAAGTCTTCTATTATTACCTGCATGTAATTAATGTGAGTTTTAAAGTGTGTAGTGGTATTTTGTTTTATTGCTCTTTTATTGTGTGTATTGGGTCCTAAAGCATATTAATCACTACTGTGCAGTTCCACGCGGGCGCTGTTGGCCTTTTCCCTTTTAGTGTTTTTAATCTATGCCGACTTTGTGAATTAACTCAATTTATATTTTGTAACTGGCCTCTCGTCCTGGTTTGTTCTGGACACTTACCCTTTTCCGTCACTACACTTGGATTTTTCATTGATGCCTACTGTATTTGTTCATGCCCCCTACCAAAAGCACCGTCTTCTTTTCAAATGTACTCAGGGCCGGCGATTGCTATAGGCGACCTGAGGCGATTGCCTAGGGCGTCCAAAGTGTTCGGGGCGCCCGTCGGCCCTTAGGTGCTCTTCCAATTAATAATAGAATTAGAACGACAAGCGAAATAAAACGTGTTTATTAAACATGATCATCCTAGGGCCCCTCAGCCACACGCTTTACTTGTCAACCTTTCATTACACTTTTGCAGTCTATGGGTCAGACTCAAACACGCGGAGCTCTGAAGCAGAGCTGTGCGTTGCTTAGTGTCCACTCTGCGCTGTAGAAATAGAGACGAGCAGCAAGACACGAACGCGGGCGCAGCGGCGCACCTTCCCTGGTCTGTGCAGCTTCAGGTTTATAATGGACGCTCTGCTGTGGGCATTGCGCGGGCCTAGGCCCACCCACTTTTCAACAGGCCCACCCAAAACATTTCCTCAAAAACATTAATTAATTAATATATTATAATTTGGTGAAGAATTATTAAAAATCGGCAAATAATCTCATAATTTGTGCTAAAGTTGTCTAAATGTTTAGTTTTCAAAAAAATTTAAAAACTGGTCATGTCTATATTTATGTTTCGCGCCAAGTTCAGCAGACAGTGAGGTTCGGATCGGATGCCGTTGCGTAGGTATGCTAGGCTAGCTAACAGTGATCTGAGAGTGTGAAAATCATTTCCAGTAAAGGACAAGGTTGTAACAGCCGTTGTTTAGGTACTTAACGCGTAACGCGAACGGTCTCAGAGTCATCGCTGCAACCAGGAGATGAAAGAGAGCTGAGATCCACAACGCCTAGCACATCTTTGTCTCGCCACCGCAGGATGCTAGCGTGCTTGCACGGCTGGGGCTAAGCGTGGTTAGCGCGACCAGCGCCGGTGCTAGTGCCAGCAGCAGAGAGCAGAAGCCAGCATGCAAGTGTTATTTACATAAACTTCTGGTGTACCTACAAACTTTACAATCCATCGTTTTATGAGTGCATAACCTATATATACTAGTGTAGACCTTTGGTATCATTGGGCATTATTAGTGGGGTAATGTTAAGAGACACTTCGGATCCATTAGCCTCTGCGCTAAGCTATTCAGCGGCTAACGCTACTCGCTAACTTTCCCAATGTTAGACCCAGGTGAAAAAGCTTCTGGGGGTGTTTGGCTCGAGGTCATGGTGCAAAGGACCCTAGGGTGAAATTACTCCGAACCATCACTTTAAGAAGAGAGAAAATAAATGTCTGTTGTGTTCATAGTTAGTGTGATGATTATTTCTTTATCCTTGTTTTCAAAGTGTTCATGTCAAATGTGAAAAATCTCAGCATATAATATTACCCCTGTGCCCATTGATTTTAACTTTTGCATGTGAATTGCTGTGCCTGTGTGTTTTAATTAACAATGTCACGTGTGTTTTTAATGATTTTGGTGTTTGCATGTTTATTTTAATCCCGTTTGCTGTGCCCGTGTGTTTTAATTAACGTTATTGCGTAGTGTAACTTTCTTTAACCATGAACACTTTTATTATTTATGGTGGGGTTAATATATATATATATAAAATAATATACACACACACACACACACACACAAACACACCCATACATATACATACACACACACCCCACTAGGCATTGCTACACCCCTTTCTCTGACTTTGGGACGGCACGGCCTGGACTGATAGGCTGATCAAAGACAGGTGCGGAAAATCGTGCCTTAGGATTTATGAAAGACAGGTGTGGCAGGAACTTCGGGGCAGTGAAAAGGGACAAACGAGAACGGACGGGGAGCACCGAAAGGTTGTGATTTATAAAAACAAATACTTGGCGGAGAATAATGCGGTCCTCCACGCAAAACTCTCGGACCCATGCGTACGCATTTTGGAGACAAAATAGGAATTGGCGGCGCGAATGGTGAGGTGGTGAACTGAAGTCAGACTGCAGAGAGTAAATGGGAATAACTTTAAAAGTAAAAAAAATATATTGATGCCCCCGCACATTTTTTCATTCCATATCATCCACATTACCATGAAGATTAAATCCAGCAGTGTTATTTGCGCTTGTACAGAGTGATAATTGTTCCATAAACACTTCCAACTCAAATCTTAAATAAAAACTCGTTCTTAATATTTAAATCAGTGCTGTCTCACCGTCACATTGTCCGCTACAGAGCGCGGGAGGAGGAGATGGCCCGACTGCATGGAATACAGGATAGCATCAAATATCCTAGCATTAGATAACGGCAGAACACAGTGTAAATAACTAAATATCTATCTTTAAAACTATGCATATATCATCAAATGTCAAAGTCTGAAAATAACCGTTAAGCTCGCGCAATCTTTACCCTTAGGGCGTTTTCACACATACCTCGTTTGGTCCGGACTTTCGGACTTTTAGTTTGATCCGAACCAAAATTAAAGGTGTGGAACTCTCCCCGGACCATGGTCCGGATCAAAAGACCAAATTTTGGTCCGACAAAAGAGGTGGTCTCGGTCCGGACCAAACTGAACCATGGTCCGGTTCGTTGATAGTGTGAAAGCATTTTTGGATGGTTCGGACTTCGACCAAATACAGGAAGCTCTGGCAGGCTCTCCTCGTGTTACAAGACCGGGAAGCTCCTTTAAGGAATAGCTCGGTGCTTGAGAGAGAGAGAGAGAGAGAGAGAGAGAGAGAGAGAGAGAGAGAGAGAGAGAGGCGGTAAATGCGCTCAGAGCAGACAGCTGTCGGCTATCAGAGCAGAGAATACATCAGCAGTTTATTTGTTAAGTGGTAGTAAATGTACAGTGTAGGTTTCAGTTTGTCTCTGAATAAATGCTCCAGAAAGAAAGTTCCGTGTCTTGCTTCTCTACATCACAACAAAAACAAAAAGAGCCGCGGCAGTAGGGGAGAGCAGCGGTCAGTTGAATAGCCTAAACTCGGACCCAGAGAGAGATACCGAGGACGGGGAAGTCCGTCAACAAACCAATCAGTTCTAAGTATCTGGAGACGCAGCTACGCATGTGATGACGGCAGGACGTAGTTTTGTCACGCATAGATCTGTAGTGCGCTTGCAAAACTGCAGTGTGAAACCAAAACTTACCGGATCAAATGTATACAACGTAACAAAAACATGAACCTTGGTAACGGACCTTGGTTCGGACTTTCGTGTGAAAACGCCTAATGTCCTCGTTATCAGTCCGAACTTTAAAACTGTTCATAACAAAACCTGCATGAAGAAAAGTGTGTTTGCCTATTTCACTTTTTATTTCGTCTTCAATTTGTGTAGGATCAACGTAGGGTACAGATTTGAACATTGGCAAATTATCAAATATGTTTTATCAATATTAATAAAGTTATGAATATGGTTATTTCATAACTTTATCAAATCGACAAACAATCAAAACGGGGCACCACCCTGCAAGTCAGGGACCAATAATTAAACTGTGGAACAGTCTCATTTCTGTAAAAATCCTTTAAAAGGAATTAAAGGAAGGGTGATTTCGGCGCGACCCGTTCGACCGAGCAATTATCACAACAAATACACAAATAATCACCAGCAACTGCTAATTACGTATAATCGAATTTATTAACGTCACAATTATCAGTAGCCAATAAATAATCCTTCAATAATAAAAAGTATATACCTTTTTCAGTATCACCACCCAAAACAAAGCAAAAACAAAACAGCATGTGTTGTGGACACGTGTGTGTGTGTGTATGTGTGTGTGTGTGTGTGTGTGTGTGTGTGTGAGAGAGTGAAAGAGGAGGGGCGGTGTCGAGTGTAGTTCTAATACAAAACAACTCCCCATAATTGGTTACTCCTGTGAGCTGCACAAAATTATTTAGCCTCAAGAGGGCGATAGTGGTGCTGGGTGCACGAGGAGGGGTCGAACAGGTCGGAGGTTGCTAGGCAACCCCATGTGGTTAAGCCAGCGTGCGCTTCGGAGCTACGTGGCTAGCTTGTGTTCGTGTTTGTTAGTAAAAGGAACAGAATAAAGGAGGAAAACATAACGGCCAGCTCAGTGGCTAACAGCTGATTTCCGCGATTGTCTCGCAGACAGTAACTAAACTCCGTGAAAGGAGTGGTTTAGCAGGTAGCACTTACGGGTTTTAACCAGCTACTTAACACAACAAAACAGTATAGTGATCAATTTATACATTCACAGAAAACAGATTAATAATCACGTATAGACCAGTACATAATTAAAACACAGATCACATTAATGGCAAGAAGTGGTAGCGAACCCTTTGCTCATTAATAAACACACTACTTATCTCTGCCCAGATGTCAGCCTTTTTACGGTGTGTTCAGTCCGTTTATTCCTGTCCATAAGTTTCCACAGAAATGAAACAGAACGGGTCCCTGGCGTCAGCGCGCCACGGAGAAACTTCCCCCAAAAAGGCAGCAAGGGGGCAAGTTTAGTCGACTTTGAGAAGAAAAATGTCGTTTCCTTCTCACTGCAGATATGAAAACACTGTGCGTTTTCAAGGATCCACCGAAATTAAATCCACTTTCCCCAGAAAATGGAAGTTCAGCACAAGCGCTTTGCGTCTCCTGTCAGCAACGTGGAGTTGCAAGTGAAGACAACAGGATTTTGGGTGATCAGGCTTATTTATAGGTCAAGACTCCATGCTGTGTTTATGGTCGCCGCTGACCCAATAGGAAGACTCGAAACTCTTGAACGTCGATTGATTATGTAATCTTTTATTTTATATAAAAAAAAAAAAAAAAAAACGACCTCTGGTTTTTGTGTGTGTTTTTGTTGGGGTTTTTGGTTGTGAGAGTTGGGTTTAGGACAGATTTGTCTCTCTGGTCAGCTCAATCTGAGGCCTTTTTGGTTAAATTAGGTTTAACCAGCTTCTTGGTCCCCAACAATTTGTATCTCAGGGTGGGGATACCACTAGTTGATGCTGTGTTGGCTGTGCTGTAAACATATAAATACTCGCGTGACCCCGCGCGTAATGCTGCGCGGATGGCACTGCTGGCCCTGCAGGAGGACTAACCCCCAATGGAAGAATCAGGAGAAAAAGAGACTTCAGGGACCATGACGATGACTAATATGCCGATTTAGATTCCCTAAAGCTGAGCTCTTGGATCATGTACTGAAATTGGGTCCAGTAGAGAGGGGCAAGGCGCGAACCGTGCCCTCCGGTCCAAATACAGGTCCTCGCCACTCTGGGGAAACCGGCTGTTTCCAGAGGGAAATGTCAGACAGCTAAGTGTTTTTTAAATAAATATTATATAGAATCTTCAACTTTATCACTAAGGCTTGTTTGGATATAATATATAGTTCTGTTAAATTTTATTATATATGTCTGGTATTTTTTTTTTTTTTATTTAACCTTTATTTAACCAGGAAGAAACTCGTTGAGATTAAAAATCTCTTTTCAAGAGTGTCCTGGCCAAGGCAGGCAGCAGTACAACCACACATACATGCCAACACAAAATACACAAAAACACTAAGAACATAAAACAACTGAAACAGCAACTCCTCAGAGTCAACCAGAATCCTAAACACATCAGGTAAAACATCTACAGCCAGATGTCATTCCCTCCAAGTTAAACAACATCGTCTTAAAAGCGACCACTGAGACCAGTTTAGTAAGTTTCAGGGATTTCTGTAACTTGTTCCATGCAGAGGGAGCAGCAAACTTAAATGCCTTTTTTCCCAGCTCAGTTCAGTTCTGGTATATCGAAGCTGTCCCCGAGTGCCATAATGCCTGCTGTTTTGGAAGATTTTATTAATAAAGGTAGTCTATAGATCCGGTTTCCCTACACTGTGCGACAACAGGCCGAAATTATAATTCAATTGGCAGCAATTCCCGGAGGCGCCTGAGAGGTTTTTTGTTTTGTTTTTCTTTCTCCGCCAGTCGTCATGATTCGGATTTATCGGTGTAACGAAAGAACAACTGCCAGGGTCATTACCATACTGATCAGCATTTACGAGGTGCTTGACATTGACTATTTATGGTTAAAACTGGGCGGTACAGGGCAGGATAAGAGGCTGATCCACGCACGCACGCTTGTAGGTAATCTCTGATTTATAAAGGGAACATTGCTTACAGGTGTGCGTTACACACGGTTTTATAAATCTGACTTTTTTCAGCATACGCCAATTTGGGCTTTTGAGCGCACCGCGACACTTATATAGTAAAGATCCTACACACAGTTTTATAAATGAGACCCCAGGTCCGGATTTGTTACGGAATGGCTGCAGCCACAACTGACAGCTGAAGTCACGAGGACCCACGAGATCTCGCAAATTCCGTAGAATAGAACCACAAAACCAAGAACAGTTTGTATCCATCCAGAGGAGTAGAGGGGAAACAACTCTGTGCTGTGTTTTCAAGGTGTAGTGCAAGGGAATATGATCCGCCCGTGAAGCACGGTATTTTATTTAGAAAATTAACCAGATGTTTTATTTTGTTTGTGCTCTACTTCCTGTCCCGCACAATCTGAATTGTGCTGAATTGCTGCGGAGCTCTCCGGCGAAGTTTGTTATAAATAAAGTGTAAATTTAAATCTTGAAGTGGTCCTGGTTCATTACTGTCAGTGGAAAGTTAATTGCTGGTATAATTTTAAAGAACCTCTCTCACATTTCATTGTGTGCGTGGCATGCGCACTACAACTCAACATGTTAAAAACACAGATTTGTCTTGAAGTAAAATTTAGCTAACAAAGTAAATTCAATAATATTTGATTTTTTACTGTGCCTTTCTCTCTCTATCTATTTTTTTTATTATGTCTTCTTACCTGTAAAGTGAAGCAGCGGTATCAGAAATAAAGACATTTTGATCCATTTGAACTCTTCCATCGTGCTTCTCTGTGTCTCTGCCCTTCTCTCTCTCTGTTCTGATGCTCAGAACTGTTTCTAAAATAGTGCTTTAGTCAAGAGATTCATCTACTTCCTGAAATAAGGATGATGTCACTTCCTCGTTACTTTTAGGGTTAGAGGTAGGCTTTTTGAATCTGTTAGACGCCAAAAAGTTTTCAATTTTGCAATTTTTAAACGTAGTCTTCTCAGTTAAATGTTTCTGCATTCATTGATCCAATCTAACGCTGCAACAAACCAACTGTATTAATCTCATGTTGAGTCTGGTGTTCACACTGTGTCCTGTCCCAGGGTGTATTTGTGACACTGACGTATTTCACACCAGAAAAGAAGAAGACGAAGACTGAGGAAGTTGAGTGTGGGAAGATTTTTGGTTAAGAAATCTTTGCAGTAATGCAGCTTGATTTCTTCAGATTGTGGTTCATTGTATCTTTGCAGTATGTTTCTGAGAACTGAAGGAGAAGTGTTTAGGTGAGAATGTGGGTAACACCAGCAGCAGAGCTCTGCAAGTTTTACCCTCTAATGAGGACCAGATAAACATCAGAAACACACAGACAGTCCACACTTTATTAGGACAAAGAGACACTTATTGAGTTGTGTTGAAAACTACTTCAACCCCTGGAAGGTTTGGGCTCACTGAGACTAGTTTCAACAAACGGTTGAAACACTGAGTTCCTGACTGAACTGAGTGAGGCAACTGGGACAGGAGAAAAGTCAGAGGACATCTGGTGGACAGGAAGAGAATGGCGCTGAACTGGTTTGAGGAAGTGTGTGAATGTGTCTGGAGGGACAGAGAGGCAGAATGGGACACACTGCAGAGACGAATAGTTGGACGTTTAAGATGTGTGAAATGTTTTTACATCAATATTAGATCACAGTATACCACTGTATATATAGTAGTTAAAAGTAGCTCAACCTCAACAATAAAATGTTACTTATGTGTTGATGCATCAGTATTAAGGATTCACTTTTCATTATAACTCTGTTAGTACAGGAAGGAAGCACAGAACACAGAGTAGAATGAAGTGAACATGTTTTTATTTGCAGATTATATTGTAATAAACTTTAAATTAGCCAGCACTAATTTAGAAAAATACAGCCCCTTTATTTAACAATGCATAATTCATACGCGCAAAAAACAGTTCCTTTGTCGACAGCTCCAAGACGGGTCAAATTATAGCGGCGACCTTTCATCAAATCTGTCCTCCTGCTAATAAGTCCCCTAAGTAGTAAAACACCCCTGGCCCGACAACCGGAAACAAGCTCCACTCCCCAAGAACACCACGCCACTCGCCCGGCTCTCCTTTATCAGTTCAGCGTCTCAGCAATCAAGTCCAGCTGAGACTGATCAACTAGCAGAGTCTCTGACAGCAGCAACAATGTGGATCAGGTGGATCTTATTAGTCTTTGATTAGTTGTCACAGTCCTCACAGACAACCACCACCCAAGTTTACTACAATATTGCAATCACAGAATAAAGAGAAGACTGTTACTGCACACGCACACGCACACACCTAAAGCTGCTGGAGCTTCAACAACAAGCAGTACATCTTAAAATCAGCTCTGAAATCTGCAGCTGGGAGACTATTTCAGGAAGTTAACAAGAGTTAAATAAAGTTCAAATCCAGCTGCTGTTCTCAACTGGCTGCAGATGAAATTTTTTTTTTACAATTGATGCAGGAAAATACATCAGACTAAAATAAAATAAGCCTTGATGATTCTTTTAGTTATTTCCAGTCTTGAACTAGTCCAGTAAAAGGTGACGAGTTGATCAGTGGAGTCTGATGGAGGCAGAAGTGTTGGTCAAACTCCATCAGGAGATCTGATGTTTTCATAGTTCACTGTATCATCATCTACATCATAACGCACCTGGGGAAAAACAACACAATCAAAGACACACTTTCCAATCCCAATCCCACTTCTCTGATCTGTAGGCATCCACCCCCACATTTAGCTCAGGGAAATAAGAAATAAGTTAAAAGACAACAAGTACATTTCATTACACTCATTATAGTGAAGAAGACAGATTGTGGTATTTGTGATCTCAAGGAAATTGAAAATGAAGTTCATTTTACTTTGTATTGTCCATGTTATCATGATTTAAGATTCTAATTATTTAACAAAGTTGTAATAAAAGAGATGATTCACGATATAGATCTGTTAGTTTGGTTGTTTGTACATGAAACATTTTTATTTGCAGACTTTTTAGAACAAGCATGGGCTAAAATAAAGATGGCTTTGTATCGATGATTATCTGTCTGGAAGGGACATTCCTCGTTTCTTTTTGGTGTCTATTTTGTTTTATAAATGAAATGTTAAGTTCTAGTTGGTCCATTTAGGGGTTACACTATCATGTTGTGGCTGCTGTAATAGGTTTTCTTTATTCTTTGTGCAGTACGTTGCGAACGTTGCACTAAGAAATATCTGTTTATTAACAGTTGTATGTCTGTGTATAATAGAAATTGTCTGTAGAACAAGTTTCAAAGTTGAATTTGTTTTGAAATTTTTGCAGCTTTTTTCGGTATCGCTTCGTACTTTTTTTCAACATTTGTTCCTTTTAAATGTTTTTAGTGCTTTTTATGTTTTTGTCACTTGGTAGACAGGAAAGGAGGGTTTTGGGAGGTTAGAGAAGTCCATGTTGTCACTTTTCGACATTTTGGGCGATTTTTCCAAAATATTTCAACCATTTTTTAGGGCAAAGTCCAGGTAATAAACTACCAGAACTTTCTCTGTTATTTTACAGATTTATTTCTCAGTGTGTGTGTGGACATTGGAGTAGAAGCTGTGGATGAAATGTATTTTGTATTGGTGTCATGTCATTCTGTGTGGGATGGACCACTTAGTGGCATCACATATAAATCATATATCATATTGTATCATTAGGAAGATGCTTTTGTTACAAATTACTGAATTTAAGACCAAAACAAACATTTGCATCCACTTCACCTCTTTATTATTGTTTCCTGTCTTCTTCTATCTAAATGTACAGTTTAAAATTAAGAGTGTGTAAAGCATCAACTGTAAAAACATTTCATTATTTAGTTGTAAAAACTCACAGCGATTTCCTCGCGTCTGTGTTTTCTTCTCTGAAAAGACAAGAGAAAGAGAGGACTTCAGTTTCCACAGTGAAAATCAGCTTCATCAAAACTTGTTGTTTCTAAGTTTGATCTGTGAATGTTCTCACCTTTAGCTCTCGGTCCACATGTTGACGGCCACAACAATTATTATGAGAGCTGCTAAACCCACGGGCACAAAGAGGATCCTCCCCAACCTGGAGAAAGAAGGACTACATCAGAGATATGTTTTAGATGGAGCTTTCAGACTTAAAAGAGGAGAGAGTTAACATTAAAGTGTCTAAATGTTCCACTACATCAATGCAAAGATGCATTGTTATTTCATTCTGAAAACAGATTTCATCATTTTAAAAGAGAAAAAGCTGATTAAACCAGATCTTATTAAAAGTATCCATGTCTTTGATTCCAGAGAAAGACTTGTACTCCAGCTTTATTCATGCTGTCACTGAGTTCTTCAAAATAAATAAATAATTTTCTTGACCGCTTTCTATTTCCTACTAGCCTACATTGAAAGGTCAGTTTTGGGTTTTCGAAAGTAAGTAGGCATCAAGTAAAAACTCCGGCACGCCTTTTAGGAAAAATGTAAAATACCTTTTAATCCATCTGGTCCATTCTCTCTAGAATAACCTTAAAAACATCACTTCAACGCGGTTTCGGTCCAGTCTTCTTCAGGAAGTTACAGGCAAAAGACTGAAGTGAAACATTAACAAACACCAGCTAATCAGCAGGTGCAGACATTCAGTAATCAGGGTCAACTTACTCTATAGTCTCACCTCGTCCAGACCATCCACACGCTGTGGAGCAGAGGAGTGTCTGGCTACTCCACACAGCATTCTGGGATGGGAGAAAAACATGCTCTGGTTTATTGGAATTTCTTTAAACCAATCACAATGGTCTTGGGGGGGCTAAGCGCCTGACAGAGCTGCTGTAAAACAGTTGTGCAAAAATCTGATTGGAAAGATAGTCTAGCTAGCTGTCTGGATTTACCCTGCAGAGATCTGAGGAGCAGTTAACCATAGTCCTCAGAAATCCACCGGAGTGTAGAACTCCAACAAAAGAACACATGCACATACATGCATCCAGCGGAATTTCCTGCAACACCGGAGCAATCCTGTCAGTGGAACGTCAAGGATATAGACTAACCACTCTACAACAGAGTTCCTTCCATCTCAAATAATGAATGCTGTCAGCGGCACGGGGCAATGTCCCCAAAAGTCAAAAGGGTCACCTCTCGGGACAAAGAAAAGCACGATAAAGAAAACAAGGAGAAAAGAAATGATTCGTCCATAACCACAATCTAAGATTCGGACACACAGTGAAATATATATGCATAACAGTAAAAAAAACCTTGCAGGAAATGACTGAAATCTAAATCCTCATTCAGTCCAGGGTGATGTGTTTCTCTTAGCTTGAAAATCTCATTGGTTAATTGATCCTATCATCTCCACGTATTGATCCTGGGATATTTGCCTTGGATTTTTCACTGATGCCTACTGTATTTGTTCATTGTTCCCCATACCAAAAATCACTGTCTTATTTTCACATATACTAGTTCCAAGACCTCTTCTTTTTCTTTTTCCATTGAAATCACAAAAGAAAAAAAAAGAACAATAAATGAATTACTGAGTAAAATAAAACATATGAATGAGTTAAACACGAGAGAAGGAGACTGACAGGAAGAGAGAGAGATTGTAGAAACAGATCCATCAACATGTTGAGTCATACCTTGTAGGTTTGGTGAAGCATCATTGGTTCCTGATTTAATGCTGCTTTCAGTTGTTGTTTGTTTTGGTTTTGTATCCCCACCTGAACAGATGAACACAACTCAACACACTGTTGTGATGTAATATGAAAACTTAATATTCATAAAATAAACAAATGTTTTAGGTGATTATTTTTAATCAGTTTGAAAAGTTTGAAAATGTTAAATAAATGTTAAATAAAATAAAAGTTTGCATTTCGCCTCATCGTGGCTTCACGTTGATTCACTTTACAGGAAAACAAACACACTACTTGTCTGTCTTGGTTAAATGAAAGTTAGGTAATAAAGTCACAATGATATTAATAAATGACCTTCATTAATGTTTAAATGATTCCTATTCATGTAATATGTTCTTACCTGTAAACTGAAGTACCAGTATCAGAAATAAAGAGGTTTTAGTCCATCTGAATTCAGCCATCGTGTCTCTCTTCTTTGTAGTAAGTCTCTGAACTAGTTACTTCTTGAAGACAAATGTTGTATCCACTTCCTCTAAACAGCCAAGTGTCACTTCCTCATCCTTCCTCTCATGCCAATTGGAATCTCTAAAGTGACTCAGTCAAGCTGAGCGATGTGACTTCCTGTTGCTTTATTTACTTTCATCAAAACATAGAAAATAAACTGAACAGTGATGAAGACACATTAAAGTGACTAACAGTATAAGTTAATCAAGGCAAACATCAATTATGCTCACTTACATTTCAAGCAGCCATAATATTGGGTTTTACCAGAGGTGGAATCCTCGGAGCGGCGGCCATGTTTCCACAGCCCTATGTTCCCTCATTTCTAAGTTTTTTTTTCTTCTCAAAATTAGGCCCTCCTACCCCAACAACAACAACAACACCAACACACACACATTTCTGAGAAGTTTACTTTTCACTGAAAATTAGGCCCTATGTTGCCCACAGTTCCCACAGTTCCCACATTTCTAAGATCACCTTGAAAAGTTTTAAAACTTTTTAGAGATACGTGGTTCTCACAGGACAGCGACACCTCCAAACATATGATGATATTTTAGAATATGATGCGTTACTGTAGATAAAACTACCCAACAGTATATAAAGGAGTTAAAATGAGCGAAAACATCTACAGAAGTAAAATCAAACATACAATTCAATTAAATTGTATTTATAGTATCAAATCATAACAGAGTTATCTCGAGACATTTATACAGATAGAGTAAGTCTAGACCATACTCTATAAATTCCAAAACCCCAACAATTACAGTAATTCCCTCAAGAGCAAGCATTAGCAGTGGCCGTTGCCGACAGTGTTAGGGAAAAAACTCCCTTTTAGGAAGAAACCTCAGCAGACCCAGACTCTTGGTAGGCGGTGTCTGACGGGCGGCCGTTTGGGGTGTGATGAGCAGTGGCAAATAATAGTCACATTAGAGATAATGGAACAGTGACTTCGAAGGTAGTCGCGGAAGTTCATGTCATAGCAGGGCACATTGTGTCATACTGAGTAATGCAGTCTCCTATACCGGATCCTGACTACTCTGTGCGTATGAACATCACAGCAGGGCATTGCAGGATGTAACGTGGCACTGCAGAGCATGGGTGGATGCGGCAGACGCAGCAGGATGCGGCCGGGCATTGCGGGGAATCGCAGAGCTTTGCTCTGCGAAGAAAAGACATAAGGACTCCGGGGAGTAAACTTCCCAGAGCTAGGTTAGTAACAAGCATTTCTGGGACAGGATGCATACAAAAGGGAAACAAGTGTAAACAGAGATGAGAGAGCAGCTCAGTGTGTCATAGGAAGGAAGGAACTTCCCCGGCAGTCTAGAATTATAATAGTATAGCTAAGAGAGGCAGGTTAGCTTAGAGAGGTGCCGGATCGGGCTTGAACTCTCCCCTGCCGGATCGGGCTGTACTGGCCTGCCTCCCTCTATCTCACTATATTATTGATTATATGATAAATAAATCTGATGACTACGAAGAGAAGCAGGTGGGCTGGGTTAGGCGGACGCTGCAACTCCTCACTCCTTAACTATAAGTTTTATCAAAGAGGAGGGTTTTCAGTTTACTCTTAAATGTGGTGGCCGGTGTCTGCACCTCGAACCCAAATTGGGAGCTGGTTCCACAGGAGCGAAGCCTGATAGCTGAAGGCTCTGGCCCCCAGTCTACTTTTAGAGACTCTAGGAACCACAAGTAGCTCTGAGTTCTGGGGCGCAGTGCTCTAGTGGGACAATAAGGTACTAAGAGCTCTTCTAGGTATGATGGTGCTTGACCATTTAGAGCTTTGTAGGTCAGGAGGAAGATTTTAAATTTGATCCTAGATTTCACTGGAAGCCAGTGCAGAGAAGCTAATACACGCAGAAATATGATCTCTTTTCTTAGTTCTCGTCAGAACACGTGCTGCAGCGTTCTGGATCAGCTGGAGTAGTAATTTTCACCAGTGCCGTTTCTGTGCTATGATGCATTCTAAATCTTGACTGAAAGTCTTCAAATAGACTATTCCTATGTAAAAAGTCACATAATTGGTTAGCGACTACCTTCTCAAGGATTTTGGAGAGAAAGGGAAGATTAGATATAGTTCTATAGTTGGCTAAGACTTCAGGATCGAGGGTAGGTTTTTTCAGAATAGGTTTTATCACAGCTATTTTAAATGACTGCGGTACATGACCTGTTAATAAAGACAAATTGAACGTGTCTAGTATTGTGGTGTTGACCACGGGTAGTGCTTCTTTAAGTAGCCTCGTTGGAATGGGGTCTAAGAGACAGGTAGTTGGCTTGGCTGAAGAGACCTTTAACATTAATTGTTGAAGGTCTTTAGGATAAAAGCAGCTTAAGTATATATCAGGTCTTATCGTTCTCTCCAGTCCTCCTGCACCCACTGGTGAGCTTTTAGAAGTTGAGGGCAAAAGTTGGTGGTTATGGGATTATGAACGGGTGGTTGTTCCAAAGGAGCAAGCACAAAGGAGCACAGTCAATCATAGTTCTGAGTGTGCAAGGCGTGGTGCAAATTCTCACGGAGCACCTGGTTTCCGTGCGTATTGAGATGGATCCCATCCCTGCTGAACAGGGGACCCACGTTTCTAAAACAGATTAAAATTGTCAATAAAACCTAGCTCATGAATACTGCATGTAAGCTGGAGCCAGTTGTTAAGGGAGAGTAGCCTGCTAAAAAGGCATGATCCGCGACCTAGAGATGGAAGTGGGCCCGAGATAAAACCCGACTTCCCAGTGCTTTTAAAGCCTCAATGAGAGTGGTGAACTCTTTCTTTGTGCGTTTGGATTCCTGATAGGACATGTCGTTGTGTCCACAGTGGACCACAATGCGTTTAATAGAGGTCAGGAATGAGGGTTTCAGATCCACAACTTTAGCCAGGATGTCTGCAACTTTGGCTCCAGGAAAGCAGTGTGTGACAGCATTATGAAACGTTAAATCTCTGGTGATGGAGTCACCAATAATTACTGTGGTTGGGGAAGAGCGTCACGAGGGTTGTGGGGGTGGATGGCCGGCTGACAGGAGCGAAACAGTCAGTGTCGGTTACAGATGGACAAGGAAAAAGAGGACGATTGCTTACCGTTCGGTTGGGGGAGATTGTTTTTGAGGAACGCACTGTCGTTTGGCCGGTCCAGGTAGTGTAGGCCACCGGATCGGTGTGGGAGTGGTGACTCGCCAGGTGTAGAGGCAGCTATGGGGCTAGCGTTGGTTTTACACATTAATGCAGCAGTAACATTAATCCCACAACATAAAATATAACAGGAAACACTGACAGGGAACATTTTACTGCACAATGAGTACTTTTACTTTAAGTACATTTAGCTGATAATACTTACATACTTTTTCGGGGCAGAGCCAGACGTAAACCTTCAGGGTTCAAAAAGGGGGTAGGGAGGTATTTTTAATATTTTTTTTTTTAAAAAATAATTAAAAAAGTACAGTCTTCCTCGAGACCGCAGAGGGTGGGGGTGGGAGAGGGGTTTTGTTCTTGTTTAATTTGTGTTTATCTGTTCTTTGCACCATCTGCTATTACCTGTCATACGCTGTAGAATTTGTTTTGCATGTCTGAAGGTGCCAATAAAAAAGTTGATCACATGAAAAAAAGTACAGTCGTGGTTTGTCACTCCACTGTAGCAAAATTCAGCACCAAATTCACAACCCTTCCAACATCACACCAACGGAAACCAATTCTTGGTCAACTGACAGGCTCTTCTGGTTCGAGAAATACTTAAAATAAATGTCCCCTTCCAACCAAGCGGCAACTTCCGGTGCTAAAATAAAGTCAATGTGGAAGTGCCAAAAAGCTTCAGTTCATCAGTTCATCGAGAGGCCACTTGATGCTGGCTCCAAAGTTGAGTCAATCTTACATCTATGGTCAATCCCCATAGACCCCTCTATTAAAATTTCCAACTTTACAGCAGAAATAAGCCTGATTAACCCTGGTACACAATCTTTTATGCTAGTGGAAAATAACTTAAATACTCAAGTAGGCCTGTACTACGAGTACTATTCAGAAGTACTTGTAGCCTATAGTAGGCCCCTTGATATAGTTACTTTGAAGATTAAGATTTTAAAACCTTTAAAGAGAAATACTTTTCCTCCAAAACTTTATTGGAAAAAAAATCATTTATTGTATATTAGGAGACAAAAAACATACATTATTCTTTTATAAAGAGCTCACCGTACATGTCTAGAGAGAAATTCATGCTACTACATAGCCTACTACTTTCTGTGATCAGTAAGGTGTCACTTCCTCATAGTGACTTTCATCCTTTTTCATTCTCTCTCATTCTTAAGTGCTTAACTTCCTTATTGCTCATTTCTAATTGATTTTAATCAAATTTACATATTAATTTCCAGTTTTCACTTATTCAGTTGTTTAATAAGTAATTTCACATCCTCCCCTTTTCAGGATGCTTTGAATATTTTGATAAAAGGAGGCATAAATGGTCAAATTATTGCATATGAAACAATAACAGATGAAACTAAACAGAAAAAAATGAAAATAAAGAACACAGAAAATCAGTAAAATTGCTTGCCCTTGATAAATTGTTGCATATTAAATAATTACAGGCAATATATGTAGTATAAAACAAAAAAAAATCTTATTAACCTTGAACTATAGCCTAAGATTAGCACATCCATCACTGAGCACAATAAAGTTAATTACAGCAAGTACATCAAGCAAAATGATCATATGTTTTGCTCATTTACATTTTAAGCACCACATATATACATGTTGAACTACTACTTCCCCTTTCTACATTGCAACACTAGTTAACCTACTACACGCCCTTCTGAATAGGAAGCTGTTTACAATAATCCATGCTGAACATGATCATGAACATTAACAGAGATTAGCAAATATCTGATGACAGATTAGACAGATTAGTTGATGGTAGCGTAGAGGTCACTGGGATCAGCGGAGGAAGCTTTCACGGTTGTGTAGGTCACTGCATCATCATCATTTTTACACCGAACCTGGAAGGAAACAGCGCAATATGAATTACACAACAGAATATGGCACGGTGGTACCCACCACAGTAACACACTATGACACTATAAAAGATAACAGATAATGCTATCCAACAGTAAAACACAACATACAAAACATCATCATCACACTTTAC
Organism: Perca fluviatilis; assembly: GCF_010015445.1. NCBI lineage: Eukaryota > Metazoa > Chordata > Actinopteri > Perciformes > Percidae > Perca > Perca fluviatilis. The sequence continues at coordinate 29,935,080 of NC_053129.1, read as the reverse complement.
AACACAGCATATTAGAACACATCAAAACACAGCACACATTGTGACACAGTTCAACACAATGCAAAAGCAAAGGGAGTTGTTTTTTTTCTTCTTCACTAACATCACGATGAAAACCAATCAGCAGCTGACCTGGGCTCTGCTGTTGGTCTTCTTGGTGTAGCTGATGGAGGCGTAGAAAACACAACCTTCAGGATCAGCCTGCACAGAGGAGACAACATAATGGCTGCTCAGTAACTTAAACATACTAAAACATAAATAGTAGTCCTTTCATGGTGGTTTAACTTCTGGTTTTACACCCATGTTCTCTTCTGGTAAAGTACAGTTGCATCATCTAACTCCTCCCTTTTTATGGTTTTTATCTTTCTTGCATTCTCTCGCTCTCAAGACTCTTGTGTTAGACACACATATTGGTTGTGTCTGTACTGGGTGTTGTCTGTGTGTGTGATCTCACCGTGTCCTGACTGGTTTCTAGAGCAGACAGACCCTGGACAAAAAGCATATTTCATGATTAACCATTAGGGCAACTGGTCACTTGCCCAGGGGCACAGCGCACAGGACATCTAAGGGCCCTGGGCTCCATCAAATATTATGTTAGATCACATTATAAACGCAGTCCTTACTTTCCTAATTATATGTTCCATCAAAATATTATGTTAAATCACGCCCAAAAACAGTGTCTGTAGCTTCCTGCATAGCGAGCGGAAGAGAACGAGCTGTTACAGACGGTGGTAAAGTTGGTTTTATATTGGAAGGTCAAGCTGAATAATTTTTTCGAATGTAAAACCAACTTTACCACGGTCTGTCACAGCGAAGCTCTGCGTGTGTGGTGGCGCTGCATCCCGGCAAAGACAGGAGCGATTGAGCTGCACCCCAAGTCTATGAAAGTGAAGTCAGTTTCCCCAGGTGAAGTTTAAACAAACATTTCATCTTAAATTGAATTTGTAATGAATGTAATGTATGGTAAAGGCGAATCAGCATCAACAACAGCGGAGTCTATTACGTTAGCCAAAAGTCAAATCGCTCCCTCGTGATTTGTAGAGCTCTCAGCCCTTTGATTAGTTTTGATTTTAGTAAAGACAAGAACAGCATGTTCATGGGATGAAGAGGAGGCTGCAGATTCAGAAAGAGGGACAGAGGCAGAGTGATCAGGAGGATGAGGATCACAGGGAGGAAGAGGAGGCTGCAGATTCAGAGAGAGGGACAGAGGCAGAGAGTGATCAGGAGGATGAAGATGACAGGGAGGAAGAGGCCAGTTGTAAGGCCCATTTGTTAAAATAAAATAATAAGAATATATAGTAGTGTATCAATATAAAATGTTGATATAGTTGATTGGGCCCTTGAGTCTTGTTGCCCAGGGCACATGGAATTGTTAATCCGGCCCTGGAGTATCCAAACATTTTCAAATCTACAACTTCAGTCCAGTGAATGAATTAAATTTGACTTGAGATGCTAATAATGTTCAATGTTTTTGTTGACACTGTGTCAGAGAGGAGGTGATTAAACTCTGTCGTCACTTTAGGGGCTGTTATGTTGTTTATGGCTGTATTAACAATCAACTTTTATCTCATAATCACTTCCTTGACTTTTTCTGCCGTAACCTCTTAGGTTTTACAATAGACATAAAACATAAGTTTTTACTGTAATACAACACAGTCAGTAGGTGAGACCAGGGGCGATGTAACATCTCAAACTGCACCAATCAGAAACGAGACACAGCCATGAAAAACATGCACAGGGTCTGTGATGATCCCTCCCTGCCTGCCAACGGACAAACTGATGTCTCATACTTGTTAAGGCGCTGACTCACCAACCCGATTATCGGACAGTCTGGCGAGGTCGGTGACTCAAGTCTGTTTGGTGTGTTCCGTGTCGTCGTCAGTCGGAGGAGCTGTTGGCTTTCATTTGGGCCAATTTGACTTGTTGAATTGGCCAGTGGGCAGTCGGACTCAATGACCAATCTGATTGGTGGAGTGCTAGCCCTTGACTAGCGAATCAGTGCACTTATGTTAAAACACTTACCGGAAATGACGAGCGGGATGAGTGTGACTAAGCCTCTCAAAATCTGACGAAAATCTCTCAAACTGACCTTTGTCAATCAAAAAAACAGACAGATTCAGCAACTGTATGGCCTATTTCTCGCTTAAAATGTTTTCAGAAACACGTTTCAGTTAACTATTTTCGTAAAATACGAGACCGTATTCCGAACGAGCCGCCATTATGGTCGGCTTTAAAATTTGGGAGAAGCCAGACCCACGTGACGCCTTCATTTTCATTTTTTGGGCGACAATACAGATTAGCGTCGCCTGCTGTTATGGAGACATATTACGTCTCGTTCTCGTTCCTCCATGTTGTGTTTCCTGAAAAGACAAAATAGGAGGTTGATCTATAAGCTTGCACAAAGGAAATCCAGTTTTATTAAAATGTCCTGCTTTATAAAAGTTTTAAGCTTTTCTCTCACCTTTCGTTTTCTTCCAACTGATGACAGCCACAATGATTATTAAGAGTGCTACTAAAACCAGAGCCACGATGATAAAAGATAATTTTCCAAGTCAGGTATCAGATGTATAAGACCGGGGGAAAACGTAATAAGACTACACACTTCAAAGTTGCATGGATGACGTCTCTCTGAAGCTGTGATGTCTATGTGTGTTTCGTACCGGGATGTAACGTTACTCTCACGAGCAATGGATCTTGCTCGATCTTTTGCTTCTTGGCTGACAAAAACTTCACAGAATAAAACACATCAGGTAAGATAACGTAACGTGTTGTGGAAGAGAGCTAAGCTAGCTCGCTAGCGACCAGGCCGAGCATCAAGCAAGGTGACATATGTTGTGGGAGACGAGAGATGTAGTTCACTGAGCGGTTTCACAAAAACTAAGTGGAACTACCACAAACTGAGACCTTCAGATCTTCAGTTGCTAAATTATATTTTAAATTGACCAACAATCATGGATCAATAGACCTTTTTCACGGCAGACATGTTGACATGTCCACATACCACATACAATTAACACAACCCCACCAGTTTACAATAAGTTTAGTTCTACTAACAATATATATTTATGCACAGTTCATAAAAATAAGTTAATATAGAAATTACAATTTTTGTCCAACAACCTGGTGGACAGAAAGAGAATGGCAGTGAACTGGTTTGAGGAAGTGTGACTGTGTCTGGAGGGACAGAGAGGAATAATGGGACACACTGCAGAGACGACTAGTTGGACGTTTAAGATGTGTGAAATGTTTTTACATCAATATTAGATCACAGTATACCAATGTTTATAAAGTAGTTAAAAGTAGCTCAACCTCAACAATGAAATACTACTTATGTGTTGATGCATCAGTATTAAGGATTCACTTTCCATTATGACTCTGGAATCACAGAACACAGAGTAGAATGAAGTGGTGAACATTTCTTTATTTGCAGATTATATTGTAATAAACTCTTAATTAGCCAACACTAATGTAGAAGAATACAGCCCTTTTATTTAACAATGCATAATTCATAAGGCAACAACAGTTCCTTTGTGGACAGCGCCAAGACAGGTCAAATTATAGCGTACCCCTTTCGTCAAATCTGTCCTCCCGCTAATCAGCCCCCTAAGTAGCGCAGCAAACCACCCCCCCCATGCAGGTAACTACACGGCAATCAACATGCAAATACACACGCCAAACTTTGCAAAGGGCATTCAAGCACAATGAACTGAATGCAGGATACTGCACACTTGTTTTCACCACAGATCAACACACTATCACTTAGACTATCGGCCCCTCATTTAATTAACCTGGTCTAGACAGGCTTGTATCCACCCGTACTAATCAGATAACTCTCACCCAGCTTACCACAAGTCAGTTACTGCAGCTTTAAAACCCACTCATATTGTACACATACATATACATATATATATATATATATATATATATATATATATATATAACATATATATATATACACACACACACATATATATATATATATATATATATATACACACAATATATATATATATAATATAAAAATATATACACACACACACATATATATATATATATATACACACATATATATATATATATATATATAATATATATATATATATATATATAATATATATATATATATATATATATATATATATATATATACATATATATACATATATAATATACAATATATATATATATATATACATATATATAATATAACATATACATATATATATATATATATATATACACATATATATATATATTTATATATATATATATATATATATATATATATATATATATATATATATATATATATATATATAAAACAATAGATAGGCCTACGGACAAAACTAGACAGGACTACACATAAAACATTTAACAGTTTCTATTTATATGTGACCACTTAACTCTCTGAGTTGTCAGGACCTCTGCCTTAAACTGGTCCGAAACGGCTCATGTGCGATCGGAGCCCGTGGGGGTTAGGTCTGTCCAGTGCTGGAGCAACGGAGCGGCTGACAGTGTGTCAGACGTTGCTTTGCCAGACCCTCCTCCAAAGTGCAATGAAGGAGGGTCTGGCTACTCCACATAGAATTCGGGGATGTGAGGAAAACGTGCTCTGATTCAATGGCATTTCTTTAATCCAATCAGAATCGTCATGGGCGGTGCTAAACTCCGTACAGAGCCTTTGTTAAATAGTCATGCGAGAGAGAACTGATTGGACAGATAGCCTAGCTAGCGGTCTGGATTTACCCTGCCATAGTCCTCATACATTTTATTTTAATTAAAATTCCAACAAATACATGCATCCGGCAGAATTTCCTGGGGCACCGGAGCAATCCCGGAAGTGGAACGTCAAGGCAAGGGCGTAAATCCCAGAGGGGTTGAGGGGGTCAGGACCCCCCCCCCCCCATCTAAGGGTTGTCCCACCCCCCCCCTAGAAATATAATTAAAATAATGCTGTGTATTGTAAATGGCATAATGATGTATACTTAAAATATCTGTGTAAGTAGTAAAACAATACAAACCCCAAAAAATGCTTTTTAAGTTTAGAAACATTTTAAGTCCCCCCTCCCTTGCCTCACAGTGGTTTGGTCCACTGCCTGCTGTACGTTAGGATCTGCACTAGACTCACAGTCACATCGGGTAGTGACAGGAATCTAGTAAGTAGGCGGTTCAAGGCTATTTTATTCACATTAAACATCGGATTAAGTTTTTCTATTTTCAAATAGAAATGATGCTGAGTAATTAATGGATTAGTCATGACAAAAAAGTTCACTATGTTAGTGTAATACAAAATATTGTTATTTCTTTTATAGTCTTTTTCAAAATAAGTCATTATGTTTTAAAGGTATTTTTGTGGCTTGATTATAAACAACTTAACAATAAATACATGGTTTTAAAGAAGAACATTTGTCAATTTAGTCAGCTTTTTCATTGAATCAAGAGAAACACTGAAAAAAAGGATAATGGTACAGTCTCCATGCTACAGTAACGATAGTATTAAGGCTTTCCTCTGTGTACACATGTCCTCTATGAGTATAATTGTGGCTATATTATTTGTGTCCCATTCAAAAATTGCTCTTCAGAAATTTTGTTTATTGTCCCCCCCTACTGTAAGATCAGATTTACGCCCATGCGTCAAGGATATAGACTAACAAACAGAGCTGGAGAACGGACAGCACTCCTAGTTCCCCGGGTCCCTCACTGTCATCGGCCCCTATCACAGGAACTCTATTCCTAGTCTTTCTGTCTTCACCGCCAGCAGACCCAACCGGCTGTGAACGGACCCCCATCCTGTGAGTGCAATGGACCTTTTTCACGGCAAACATGTTGACATGTCATGGTAGGAAAAGCACAGGTGTATTCAAAACCATTAATGATGGCTGCATTCCACTTAGGAGAGGTCCTGGTATTGTGCATGCTGACTCACTGAAATAGCTTACTGGGACACTTGATGGAATTGAGCCATTGATACGGTGATCACAAAAAAAGAAAAAAAAAAAAAAACACCGGGGTGGTGTCCCCCAAACCCCCGGCCCGACAACCGGAAACAAGCTCCGCTCCCCCAGAACACCACGCCACTCGCTCGGCTCTACTTTATCAGTTCAGCGTCTCAGCAATCAAGTCCAGCTGAGACTGATCAACTAGCAGAGTCTCTGACAGCAGCAACAATGTGGATCAGGTGGATCTTATTAGTCTTTGATTAGTTGTCACAGTCCTCACAGACAACCACCACCCAAGTTTACTACAATATTGTAATCACATAGAATAAAGAGAAGACTGTTACTGACTCTACTAGGGACACACACGCACACGCACACACCTCAAGCTGCTGGAGCTTCAACAACAAGCAGTAGCCTACATCTTAAAATCAGCTCTGAAATCTGCAGCTGGGAGATTATTTCAGGAAGTTAACAAGAGTTAAATGAAGTTCAAATCCAGCTGCTGTTTTCAACTGGCTGCAGATGAGAAAAGGTTTTTACAATTGATGCAGGAAAATACATCAGACTAAAATACAATAAGCCTTAATGATTCTTTTAGTTATTTCCAGTCTTGAACTAGTCCAGTAAAAGGTGACGAGTTGATCAGTGGAGTCTGATGGAGGCAGAAGTGTTGGTCAAACAAAAGTTTTAAACAAAACACTACTTGTCTGTCTTGGTTAAATGAAGGTTAGGTAACAAAGTAACAATGATATTAATAAATTACCTTTATTAATATTTAAATTATTCATATTCATGTAATATATTCTTACCTGTAAACACCAGTATCAGAAATAAAGAGGTTTTAGTCCATCTGAATTCAGCCATCGTGTCTCTCTGTCTCTCTCTGCTTCTTCTTTTTGTAAGTCTCTGAACTAGTTGCTTCTTAAAGACAAATGATTTACCGACTTCCTCTAAACAGCAAAGTATCACTTCCTCATCCTTCTTTTCATGTCAATTGAACTCTCTAAAGTGACCCAGTCAAGATGAGCGATGTGTGACTATCTGTTGTTTTATTTACTTTCATCAAAACATAGAAAATAAACTGAACAGCAATAAAGACACATTCCAGTGACTAACAGTATAAGTTAATCAAGACAAACATGAATTATGCTTGCTTACATTTCAAGCAGCCATAATATTGGGTTTTTACCAGAGGTGGAATGCGCGGGAGCGTGTCTATGTTCCCACAGCCTTATGTTCCCAAATTTTATAAGAATTTTTGTTTTCACTGAAAATTAGGCCCTATGATCCCACAGCCCTATGTTCCCACATTTTTAAGATTTTTACAAATGTTCCCACATTTCCTTTTTCATGAATGTGTATCAGATTGTATCCCCCTAACCCCAACCCTAACCCCTAACCCTAAAAAATCTTGTGGGAGGATAGGGCTTAAATTGAAAGGAAATGTAGGAACACAAGACCTTATTTTGAAAATGTCCTAGAAATGTGGGAACATAGGGCTGTGGGAACATAGGGCCTAATTTTAAGAAAAATCATAGGAATGTGGGAACATAGGGCTGACCCCGAATGCTCCACTTTACATTACATTACATGTCAATTAGCTGACACTTTTTATTCAAAGCGACTTACAATTGCTATATATGTCAGAGGTTGCACGTCTCTGGAGCAACTAGGGGTTAAGTGTCTTGCTCAGGGACACATTGGTTGATGTATTGCAGTGGGAATTGAACCCAGATCTCCCACACCAAAGGCATGTGTCATATCTACTGCGCCATCACCCCCCCACACTTTAACTTTATATTTCTCCTCCACTACATTTCAGAGGCAAATATTGTACTTTTTACTCCACATCATTTGTCTGACAGCTTTAGTTACTTATCATCCCCTTCCTGTCCAGTGAAAACCACGTATCTCCAGATGTGTTGATGTTGAATGTTTGTGATAAACTGAGGGATGAAGTGTTCCTTCATGTGTTGAGAAAATCCTCCTCCTTCTTAAGCTAAATAAAGTCTTTAAAAAGCCTCTCGGATCAGCTTAAAAATACATCGTCACAAAGCTGAAGACGGCTGTTTTTCTGACACCATGAAAAGTTTTAAAACTGTTTAGAGATAAGTGGTTCTCACAGGACAGTGACTCTACAAACATATGATGATATTTTAGAATATGATGCATTAATGTAGATAAAACTACCCAACAGTATATAAAGGAGTTAAAATGAGCACATCCTTAAACATCTACAGCAGTAAAATGAAACCTACACATTAATGCAGCAGTACTATTAATCCAAAAACATAAAATATAATAGGATACACTTACAGGGAATATTTTACTGCACAATGAGTACTTTAACTTTAAGTACATTTAGCTGATAATACTCACATACTTTTCAGGGGCAGAGTCAGATGTTGTAAACCTTTGGGGCTCAGTCCAAACCTAGGCCGCTTACGGCAGCTATATGAACTATTTTTCATGCCATTTGATAATAGAATGCCTAAAAATCTGTACGTAATTTGGGAAAACATGACAGTTGCCAAGGAAAATAATCATCCTGTAGCCGACATCCTATTTTGTATCTAATTCTTCTCCAACTGTCTTCATCATTTTGAAACCAGAACACAACAAATGTTGAAGATGACTCATTTTTACTTCTGACACCTAAAAACAGGCATTCATTGTCTGATGTTTCTATTTAAGTTACATAACATAGGGTAGGATTTTGACGTAAGCAGCATTACTAATCCTAAAACCTATTTTTAGTAGAGTTCACATATTGAACGGCGATATTTCCGCAGTAATATAACTTATATTATAACTAGCAGTTATCAGTTTACACCCTCCTACAGCCGCGGTGGCTGGACCTGATTGGAAGAACGCTTCACTTGGGGTTGTCTGCTCCCGAAGTTCTTAACAGACCAACAGGGCGGCTCGTTTGGAAAACCTTCTCTTATTTTACGAAAATAGTTTACCGAAATGGGTTCCTGCAAACATTTTGTGCAAGAAATAAGATGCGGTTGCTGAATCTGTCTCCATTTCAGATCGGCAATGGTCAGATTATAAGATCTTGGTCAGTTTGTCATTTGCATAAAGTAGCCAGGATTCAACTTTATGCAAATGAGGAGCGAGCAACTCGCCGCCCCGCTTCTCAAAAGTCGAGCCATGCTATCAGTATACATTGCGCCGCTGCTCACATAGACAATAAATGGGAAGGGTGACAATGATGCTTGCCAATGGATACATACCATAAGGGGTAATCACACGGTAAAGTTGAAGTTATTTAAAAACCTTAAAGCTATAGTGAGTAGTTTCTGTCGACCACATGAGGAATTGTAAGTAATGACAACAAAACTGTTGGGGCATCCACATGATACAAGCCTTCTGTGATCGCGCACCACCCCCACCCCTCCTCCACACAGTTACTTCTAGCCAAGGAGGACACGAAGGATTAAAAAAACATTTATCTTCACTAAATTTTTTTGTGCATGAATGTCACCGGACGACCCAATCTTCTGACCATAGCCATACTGAGAAATACAGAGAGAGTTGTGTGGAGCTGATAGTCTTGACTAGCTTTGTATCAACTCATTTGGCAATGGCTTGAATGTAACAGACGTTCATTAATATAAAAAAGTTGCACACTAAAGCTTGAAAGATTTTGGGCTTTTGAGACAGACATTCGGGGCTGGAGCCCCAGAGCAACCCCCCCGCTCTGCCCCTGATACTTTTACTTCAGTAAAGGATGTGAATACTTCTTTCAGCACTGGTTATTCCTTCTCCATTTCACATTGTGCTACTAGTTAACCTACAGCTCCCCCTTGTGGACTAAAAGGCTTTTTGCAGCTATAAAACTTATGCTAAAAATAATTCTAGGCTAATAAAAAAAGCATTTAGCAGTATTAATTATCATTGACTACGTTTACAAGCTGTCAATTTTCGGGTTATGGTTGGGTTAAGGTCATTATTTGGGTTTCTGAAACATTCGGAATAACCCGTTTACATGCGTGAGCAGAGAGAGTTACTCCTGTATGGAATTTGTAATCAATTGGCAATATCCCGATGTAAACGGCGATGCACGGTTAGCGTCTGGACGTACGGACAACCTTAAGACGCAATAACTTTTTTCTTCTTTCTCTTCTTTACCTTCTTATAAATCTCACTATCTCGGTACTTTCTGCCGTCAACAAAAGACATTATATTCATGGTTTTCACCACACTAATGAAGACATTGGTTTCCTCCTCGCTCCAAAAGTGTGGTGCTGTGCTAAGTCTCGCCATGTTTACATCTACTTCTTGTTTACTTCCGGTATACTGCGCGCAGGTTTTCTGCATTAACATATATATAACTATATTATTATAGTATATAATTATTATTATAACTATGTTTTCTGGCGCATACAAGAAGTTCCTCTACTCAAAAGACCAAGATTCCTTGCGAACAGTGTTGTAATGTAACGGAGTACAAATACTTCGTTACTGTACTTAAGTAGAAATTTCACGTATCTGTACTTTACTTCGGTATTTAAATTTATGTCAACTTTCACTTTTACTCCACTACATTTCCTAGATAAAATGTATACTTTTACTCCGTTATATTTCCACTAAGCATATTCGTTACTCATTACTAAAAAATAAAATTAGAAGAAATGTGTGTGACTGCAATAAGGGAGGTTTGGCGAATCGCTGCTCCTAGATTGCATTACGCACGCTCCGCACGCCGCGCGCTCTATTTCAGCGTTTGGTTGTTGCTAAAGGAGGAGGACACACAACTGAAACCGCCATGGAAGCACGAGCACCTACTGGAGGACCTCCCGTTATCGTAGACGACCACCCAGGGCTCAACATAAGCAATGGCCCGATTGCCCGGGGCCAGTAAAAACGTATGTCGGGTTGGTTGCAGCCACAGTCACTGGTGTGTGCGTTACTTCACGCAGCACATGTACTGACTGGAAACGTTACTGAGGATTATTTACCGTCAATGGCGCAGATGAACTAACACTACACTCGTTACTGTAAGTAGGTAGACTACAATAAAACCTCCATGATTAAAGAGTCAATACTTATCAATAACCCACGTACCTGTTCTACAGGCAGAAACACGTAGAAACCATATCTCAGTCTGCGCTGTCCACTCTCGTCCACCGCGCTGTGCAAACACAGCTCTACTCTGCAAATAGCGACTTTACAAACGAGCTAAAATGAAAGATGTTAGTTTGTAGTCTAACTGTCTTAATTTGCAACCAATCTTGAACTTTGGACAAACTGCTGTCTAAACGAGCCATCCTCTCTGCTGGAGCGGTAAACCTATGGATGTATTTTAAGACCAAAACAAATACATCTGGCTACTTAATATGCACGTGAATGACGGGTTGGTTGTATTATTTAGCAACAGAATTGTCTTATTTCAAATTAGGCATACAGGACTAATCTGAGATCATTTTCTAGTTAAGTAGCCTATCTAGTTATCATTATGTATTTTCCATGTTTTTAGGGGTTTGCTTACTAATGTAAAAAATATAGCATTAATTTAGTAAGTAAGTATTAGGTATAATTTTATTTTCTTTATTTGAAAGTCCGGCCCCTGGAGTGTCTGCTTAAAAAAATTCTGGCCCTTGGAATGGCAAGGGCCAGAATGCTGCTGGATGCTGCTAATGGCACAACATCCAGTGGCAGTGGTTAGCTGGGTTAGAACCATTTTCTAAAGCATAGGTGCCGCGTATATTTTCCTGCTTTCTTTGTCCTTTTCCAATCACACCTATGATATTTTTTTCAGGGCCAGTAAAAATGTAGAAGGGGCCAGCAAAACTCTGATCTACAGTGGGGATTTTTTTTTATGTTGAGCCCTGCGACCACCCCGACGATAGTGGTGAACTCGGTGAACAGGGTAGTGGTGAAGATAACGTCATACACCCGTGTTGCAAGAAATGTTTCTGTACATTGATGTCAGCTCTAAAAATATGCTGTTTGATAATTGTCCCTGAAAAGTCCTAGAAAAGAATGTGATTTTGATTTGATGAGTGAGATTAAGAAGATATGGGAACCCTGAATATGCTTTATGCTTTACTATAAGAAAGCCACAATAAAAGTTCTAACCGCTTGCTTTTAAAAAAAAAAAAACTTTTACTTTTACTTCAAATACTTAAGTACATTAAATATCAGAAAATTACTTTTGATACTTAAGTACAGTATGTATCAGATACTTTAAGACTTTTACTTAAGTAATATTCTAAAAGGTAACTTTCACTTCTACCAAAGTCTTTTTCTAGTACGATACTTGTACTTTTACTCAAGTATTGCTTTCTAGTACTTTATAAAACACTGCTTGCGAATAGAACATGCGCAGAACACAAATCAATGTTCCTTTTGATGGGGATATGCCGATACGCGTTTACATGACCAAAATTTCGGGTTAGAAAAGGGGTAACCCAGGTAGCATATTCGGGTTTTTAAAAACCGGAATATGAGCATATTCGGGTTTTTGCCGGTGATTACATGGCCGTGCGCGACCGGGTTATTGCCTGCATGTAAACGTAGTGAATGTAAAATAACTAATGATATGAGCTGTAACTACACTTTGCTGTCTTATTTTGGGGGTTTGTTGACGGTGGCGTAGACTTTCCTGATATCAGTAGAGGCTGCAGCAGCAGCAGAGGAAGAGGGAGCTGTCACCCTGCTGTAGGTCACTGCATCATCTTCATCATCATCTCCACCCCGAGCCTGGGAAATAAAAGACAACACGTAAATTACACAACATGAAATGACAGAATAATGCAACAATATGACATCCAGCGCCACGTAAACACAACACAATGCGGAATAATGACACAGCATCATCATCACAGTAACCAATCAGCAGCTGACCTGGGCTCTCCTGTTGGTCTTGGTGTAGCCGATGGAGGCGTAGGAAATACCACCCTCACGATGAGCCTGCACAGAGGAGACAACATAAAGGCTGCTCAGTAACATGTGGGGACTTCATTGGGTTCTATTGTGGTGTCGTCCAGCTGCATCATCAGACTCCTCCACGTCTTCTCTCGCAGAAGGAAGTCAGACTCACCGAGTGGCTCACAGAGATACATTTTGAAATCTATAAACCAGTCAGTGTAACTTTGGACTGGGTGTAATGTGTGATCTAGATCTAATCTTCTTAAAAACACTCTATGAAGGCTGTTTAGAAAAGATGCTAGAATGAATAGCTGTGGATGCGGGGAGGGGCCCATAGAAATGGCCATTCTACAGGGCCCAGAATTTTGTGCTACACCCCTGACCATACCATGTATCTGTACTCTGCCTGCTGTATGTATTTGTCTTTATTGTCTGTTGCTACCTGTACATACATCTATGTATTGTACGTCATTTACCTTGAATGTCACTGTTGTTAAACTATCTTTATGAATTAAAAAAGAGGAGCTGGACTGTACAGACATTTGATAACTCAGCCATAAAACTCACCACGTTTTCATACATCGGTGTTTTGTTCCCTGAAGAGACAAAAGAGAGTTGACTTTAGGATCCACAATAAAAATCCATGTTTATTGAAAGATCTCATTCGTAATTGTTTCATCTGTGAATGTTCTCACCTTTAGCTCTCTTCCATCTGATGACAGCCACAGTGATTAATATGAGCGCTGCAACAGCAAGAAAGACAACAATTGGCCACCACAACGGACCTGGAAAGAGAATAAAAACATAAAAAATTTTGACTGCAGCTTTTCTTCTCTAACTAAGAGGACGGCATCTTATTTGTTAGTTTGTTTTGCAAAAAACAACATCAGAGAGAGAGAAAAAGATTGCAATGTTACACAGCTGTTTACACTTTATACTTATTGCATGTACATTTTTGTTGTTATGCTACACTTGATTTGGCAATGTTAGCATGTTTCTTATGCCAATAAAACCCCTTTGAATTGATCCATCCATCATCCATCCCCTATCCGTCGGTGCGGGGAGCGCTCCAAGGGACCCCAAACTCCCTTCGAGAACATAACCAGCCGATGGGTCCCTTCCCACAGGTATATATCCCTCCCCTGTTCGCCCCCATACACTCCCACCCCTAGTTCACAACCCTTTGGCCCTTTCACTAATACGGTGCGTAGATGGTGTATCGCCTCGCCGTTTCTCCACCTCTCCCGCCATTGTCCACTCGCAACAACCCCAGGCTGCTCCTTCACTTGGGGTAGGCTTCTATGCATTCCCGGTCTGCTGAGACCTGGCCCGTTTGTGCTGTCCCCCGCCACCTCGGCTGGACCGTGGGGTGCATCTCACCCCCCCCCCACCCGTACCCCGTATCCTGTCCATAAATATTACAACAGGTTGGTGCAAAGCGCGCCCTGCGGAGGCCACCCTCACCTGGAGTCCGACTTACTGCGAGAACCCGGACACGCTCTCCTTTGGTGCGTACAGGTGGTGGCCTGGTAGAGCCCCCACCCCATACTCGCACCTCCCACAGTTTCGGGGCCCGTACGCTTCTCCAAATCCACAAAACATGAGCCGGTTGGTACTCCCAGGCCCTCCAGGATCCTTGCGAGGTGAGAGCTGGTCGTTGTTCCACGCCAGCGACCTTGTTCACCTGGGCGCTTCGCGACCCTCCTTTCACCCTTGGGTAGACTTTCCAGGGGGCTGAGGTGTGATACCCCTGTAATTGGCACACACCCTCTGGTTTTTAAAAGGGAACCACCACCCCAGTCTGCCACTCCTTTGGCACTGTTCCAGACTTCCACGCAATGTTGGAGGTGTCAACACCCCCAACCAGGTGGTTTCTGGGTCTCATCGGGTTTGCACTGTGGGTTGTTTGTCATCAGTGATTCACCCGGTTCATTCTGTCTGCTCTAATGGTTGTGTTCAGGGTACCTCGTGGGTTCCTTGTGGTTCCCCTCCTGAGGTGGGACGTTTTCGGCACTTTGGTGCCGACCGAAAGTCCTTCTCCATGTCTTCTCCAAACCTCTCCCACACCCGCTGCTTTGCCTCTTTCACGGCAGAGGCTGCAGCCCTTCGGCCCGCCGGTACCTGCACTGCCTCCGAGTCCTCTGGGTAACATATCCCGGAGACTCCTTCTTCAGTCGGACGGCTTCCCTGACCACCGGTGTCCACCCGGTGTTGTGGGTTACCGCCCTTGAGGACCTA
>NC_053129.1:28856389-28981389 GCF_010015445.1 Perca fluviatilis | reverse complement strand
CAGGTTGTTGGTTTTTTTTTTAGCAAGAAAGTGATTTCAGGGAATCCTGAGAGGTCAATGTTTTATTCTATATTCCAAAATACAGTATGTGCATTGTACTTGAGACAAGTTCAGGTCATAAATATGTTTTTAAGTCAACTTTTATTATTATAATCAGTTAGGAGTATTTGTTGTCTCTCTCTGCATATCAAACCCATAATAATTCATGTGAATTAACAGTTTGGTAAATCATGGGCTTGTTTCCCGACCGGGGAAAGCTGACAATTTATCCTGTCGCCCCCATGAGGAATTCTAAGTAATGACAACAACACTGTTGGCACGTGCATGATCACGGAAGGCTTGAATCATGTGGACACCCCTCCTCCACGCAGCTGCTAGTAGCCAAGGAGGATTAAAAAAACATGACAGACTCTTCAGAAGAGGTCGTTATCTTCCTTATCACTCGATTTTCTGCGTGCGATAGTCGCCGGACGCCCCAATCTTCTGACCATAGTCCTACTGAGAGATCCAGAGAGAGTTGTGTGGAGCTGAGAGTCTTAATTAGCTTTGTAGCAACTCATTTGGCAACGGCTTGAATGTAACGGATGTTCAATAATATCAAAATGTTACACACTAAAGTTTTAATCCTCCTGTTTTTCTAATTTTTTTCGGCTCCTTAGAACAATCTTCCTACTGTATTCTCTTTAATATTTTCCATATTGCCTTTACTCAACTGTCATTTTGAACATTTTATTTATCTGATTGAATTATTGTTGAATGTTTTTGAAAGGTCTAGCCATGCTCATACCCTTTTTTTTTTGTTTTTTTTGGGGCTTTTCTGCCTTTAATTTTTGACAGGACAGCTAGGTGAGAAAAGGGAGAGAGGGGGGGGGAGACATGCACTAATTCATTACAGGTCATATTCGAACCCTGGACCTCTGCATTGAGGCATAAACCTCTCAGCACATGTGCGCCTGCTCTACCCACTGAGCCAACCCGGCCACTCCATCATTACTTCTAACTTATCTTTCAATCTGAAAGTCCAGATGTATCAGAGAGGACGTCCCCTCGGCCTGCATGTCAGACAGTCCTGAGAGTCTGGCCTCTTCTGGAAGACTACACATAAGAGGGGATTTCTTGTGATTTAGGCGAGGAGGGTTGATGCAAGTCAGATCCAAGCGAGCAGAAACAACGGTGGTGATGGAGAAGAGTGATGAAGGCCGTGAGAAGGAAGCAACGTTTGATGTTGTTGAGTAGGACAGATGCATTTTATTGGAGTTCTTTGGTGGTGAGAATAAAGAATAAATGGAGGACCAGAATGATGGTGACTTGATTGCTAAATGGTAACAGCCAGTTACACTGACGCTTTAGGGATCGCAGCGGAAGAGCTTCACATCACAAACTAGGACAACATTTATTTTAATTTTCAATTTTCAATTTTATTTATAGTATCAAATCATAACAAGTTATCTCCAGACACTTTACAGATAGAGTAGGTCTAGACCACACTCTATAATTTACAAAGCCCCAACAATTCCAGTAATTCCCATTCCCATACATCATGTTTTTGTTCTACATTCATGAAAGTATTAGATATTACTGTCTGAAACTACGTGACATTGTTTATTTATCGGTCTATCAGCCAACCAGTAATGTTTCTGCAATGTCTTCTGCAATTTCCCTTTGGGATTAAACTCTTAAAAGTAGCAAGTATTAGCAAAAAAAAAGCACTTAATTCTCAATTAAAAGT
The DNA here is from genome assembly GCF_010015445.1 of Perca fluviatilis. Classification (NCBI taxonomy): domain Eukaryota; kingdom Metazoa; phylum Chordata; class Actinopteri; order Perciformes; family Percidae; genus Perca; species Perca fluviatilis. The sequence goes on along the minus strand of NC_053129.1, from coordinate 28,979,660 downwards.
TCTCATAGTAATGCTACCGTATTATAGGCCTACTATCATCCAGTTATTATTACTACAACATTAGGCTACTATTCATTTGAGTAGCTGGTCGAGGTGAAGCTAATTTACCATCATGTTTTTATGTTACTATTTGGTAGTTCAACCAATAATAATGTCATTTTAGAAACACATTATAGGTTTTCTGTGAAACATTTTAATCTGCAGTAACTAAATCGGTCAGATAAATGTAGTGCAGTAAAATGTACAATATTTCATGTGAAATGTAGTGGAGTGGAAGTATAAAGTACATCAAAATTGTACTTAAAGTACTACAAAAAAAATGTCTCTTTAAGACTTAACATCGTCTTAATTGTATTCTCAAAATCTCCAAGACACGTTAGATGAAGATCAATTTTACTGCCAAGACCCACATTTCTTATATATCATGCACTGTGTATTTTGAGAGAAATTGGGACTTTTTTAAAAAGGAATGGCCACTTATTGTGATATCCTTTTCTGGAGCACCATCTAGTGGTTATTAGTAGTACTGCATCAAGCTCCTCCCAGATATACAAAACAGCCCAGAAATCTGCCATTTTTATTAAAGAAAGCCATGTTGGGGATATCGAAATGCACTTGTGTATTTAGTCATTTTTAAGCTGAGAGTTGTGTGTCTTCAATGTGTCCACTAGAGGCTGTCTTACAGGGTTCGGTGTTGATTTCCAGGCCACTCTCTTGGCATTCACCGCGTGCCTTAATTGTATGGACATTTAAATCAAGGTCCGCTGTGAACACGAGGAGAGACGACCCATGATCCTCCGCTTTTTATTCCCCCAATGATCTGTTTTACAATATCAGTCTCATCTACTTTGTCCAGTTCGGTTCAGTTTTCGTACATTTTGTTCTGCTCCTGTTTGTCTCATTTCTTTTTTTTTTTTTTTTTTGCCTTCAGCTGATTCCACTCAATCCCATTTCTTCCAGCACTGCTCAATCCCACTTCATCCCTTTATCCCTCTATGTTCCGCTTCACTTGGCTTTGTTCACTTCATCCCACTGTATCCTTCACAATAGTTCTCTCAACCTTCGAGACCTTGTCATGTATTGCATTCTTTCCTTTTTTGCGTTTAACATCAAAAGCATTGAGGCACATTGATTACATAAAAAAAAGATGAAATGTTTCAAACCTTTTTAAATGCATTTTTTATAAAGAACATAACAAATATTTGTCACTATATTTAACTTGGACATCTCTTATCGGCCAATACAGCCTGCATTTACTGGCTTTAATAAGTATGCATTTATAGTACTGTCACTGTTTGGGCCAAATATATTGACTAACTGTTTATACTAATGCTTGCATGGTGTCTATACTGACTACATGGATTATTCATCAGGACTATACTCATAAAATGCACACCAACCATTAGAATTAAACAAAAATCACATGTACTGAATAAACCAAGGAATTCCACTGACCACTAATATTTATAATGACACTGATGCTGATTATACTGACTACAGCTACGTACAGCACGTTATCAGGGCCGCAGCTCGCACATGTTTTCATTGTAAATCTAATTTTCGATTTATCGATTAGTTGTTTGGTCTATAAAATGTCAGAAAATTGTGAAAAATGTCCATCGGTGTTTTCCCAAAAGCCCAAGATGACGTCCTCAAATGTCTTGTTTTGTCCACAACTTAAAGATATTCAGTTTACTGTCCCAGAGAGGGGAAATTGGAACAATATTCACATTTAAGAAGCTGGAATCCCAGAAATTACACTCAAACCGATTAATCGCTTGCCAACATACTTGCTGATTAATTTTAGTTGAAAACTAATCGATTCATCTTTGCAGCTCTATACATTGTGTATTAACAGTAAGATGCTCTGGCTCCCCTCTGTGGTTTTTTCTGCAGTGCTCTGTCTCCTGCAGTCCAAAGACAGAGAGCAGCTCAGGAGAGTTAAAGATGCTTTAATGGTAACCCTACCCCATATATATATATATATATATATATATATATATATATATATATATATAGTGTGAGTTTGTGTGTGTCAATGTGTGTCCCTGAGATAAACTGTAAAGGATGTCCTGCTGACCTCCACACAGCAGGCTACATGCTGGGACAGCTTCTAGCCAACGACATAAAAAAAAAACCAAATGTCCTGCTATTTATCTACTGGTTATGTAGACTATTTTAAGATTACACTATGACTGCTAACTGCAGTGACTTAAAAGGCCCATTCAAAAGGCATTTTACATGTTTAAATAGCCATGAATGTATTTTTGCATCATCCAGGCAGCCCTTGGTCTCCATTAACTTCTGACTTTCCTATGAAATTTGCAGAGACTTGAGGCCATGGCTCTCACCTTTTCTTTTCTTCTTTTTTTTTTAACATCTATACTTGCCATCTCATGTCACAGATTCGAGTCAGGTTGAAGTTGATTTGTGAGTGATTCAACCAAACTGTGACTTTACTTTTATTCTCAGGTCGCTGCAGTAATTTCACAAGAACAAAAAGCTTATGTTTATGAAAATCTATTGTTTTTCTCTATCGTCCCTTTAACCGCGTGAGCCGTGTCAGATTTATTCTCGCTGGAGATAGCATTCCCAACACTCCTAACTGCCAACCATCAACAATAATGCAATTTCAACTCCAGAAAAAGCAGACATGATGTTTCATTGGAGATGGATTGCCTGATTGCAGTCTCTGCATAGGCGTAATTTACAGGGGATGGGGGTTACAACCCTCCACCCCCACCCCCACCCACAATAATCAAAACTGGCCAGTGCAACCCACCCCCCAAAAAAACCTATTAAAATTTCCTTTACATAAAATAAATACATTTGCATCATGAATTGATGCAGAAAAGGCACAAATTGTTGCAGAAAGATTCACCAGAATTCAGAAAATGAAGCGTTGGACGCTCAAAAATTTCAATTTTGAACCCAAAGTTTTGTCTCTGTAAAGTGATTTTCATAGTGAAATGAGTGTCAAGCAATAATGGCTTCCTGGAAGAAGAAGAAGAAGAAGAAGAAGAAGAAGAAGAAGAAGAAGAAGAAGAAGAAGAAGAAGAAGAAAAAAAAAAACAGAAATAATGCAGCATGCAGAGGATTCAAAGTCATGTAAGAATATGCTGTGTTTAAGAATGAAGAAAAAAAAACACCAGCATGGTGCTTTAAGCAGCACTGCGGACCATTAAAGCATTACCTTCCATTATCCAGCAGCAGCAGCAGCAGCAGCAGCCATACTGCCCGTTCTTATACACCACTGCATTAATGACCCAGCTGCAGGGGAGGAAGCTGCTGCTGCTGCGATTTACACTCCTCATCCCACATGAGTAGGCTACACAACCCTGTCAGCTCTAAAAAAAAAATCCTCTCATGTTTCATTTTTTTTTTTTAATTATTATTATTTTTTCTCAGTTTGGTTGCTGCAGATGGGAGCAAGCAGCAGTAGCCCTGTCGGGGCTGCTCAGCGGCTCTCCGGCAGAGGAGAGGATCCATCTGCAGCCTCATTAACCGCTGCAAATGCTAATGACCCAGATAGCTCATGTAGGCTAAAACGCAGAGGGGGGGGGGGTGGAGAGGGGACATGGCTGCCTTTGTGGGGGTCGGGCGAGCCTGTATTAAAAATGTCTACTCGAGTACACAGAATATCTTCATTTTATGACTCCAGCTATGACTCCGTTATTCCCCACCAGACGCCGTAGCTACTGAATTCTAATCAATTGAAGCTCGTAGTGTTTTATAGGCTAATAAGTAGGCTACAATCCGAGTCAAATGTTGCATATTGATGCATATTTTTTTGATGTAGTCGCTATATGGGTGTGTATGCTAAGTGTGTGCAGCCTTTCCTTCATATTTCAGGAAAAAAATAAATAAAAAAATGACAGAAATCAGAAGTTCCGCAGAGCTCGACAGCACTGCGGCTGCTGCGGGAGCAGGCTGAGCGCAGATGAAAGGAGCTGATGGAGGTTTAAAAAAAAAAAAAAAAACCAACAAGGCCTAAAAACAAACGGTTGGATTGAAATAAATAGGCTACACATTGTGTGGAAAAAACCGGACAACAATACCTTTCAGCGGCAGGATGCGGGATAAATGGCGTATCTTTTTTTTGTTTTTGTTTTTTTTACCATCGGCGGACATTTGAACACTGAAGTCCTACAGAAAACACACCGATGCTGGAGGGTCTGTTCGTCCGGGGATGGAACGCTTTAAACCGGCTTGATTTGCGTGCGCCGCCCAGTCCGCGCGGTGCTCTCCTCCTGAGGTCCGTGCAGGGATGCTGAGGATGCTGAGGATGCGGAGGATGCGGAGGGATGTTGCGGGGGTTTGCGGAGGTCGGGCCGTCCTTCTTCTGCAGCTGAATTGAAAAAAAAAACAAAAAAAAACGATTGTTTTATTTCTTTTCTCTGCAGAACTCTTCAAGCACAAATAGTCCAAACCCAGAAGAGTGCCGGAGCCAAGCAATATCCTAAGCCCTCAGAAAATCTGGTTTTGTCTGTGCTGGGTGCAGTCAGGAGGTGGATACAGTAGCTGAATGGAAGGATGGAGGGAGAGAAGTTGGGTGCAGTCAAAAAAGGGAGAGAGGAGAAGGGGAGGGGGTGGTCCTCTGAAAGAGAGGGAGTCGGATGAAGCCAGGCTTATGCATCCACGGCTCCAGCTCTGCTTTCATCCTCTTCTCTGAGGATGGAGGGAGGAAAGAGAAAGAGTGAGAGCATCTGCCTCACCAAACAAACCGAGTAAAACATCCATCTGACTCTGAACTAAACTGCCATTTGTTATGTGATTAAATCTAAATGGCTCCAGGAAACAGCATATTCTACAAAGAAAACCGATAGATCTGAATAAAAACGCGCCACATTGCCAAAAGTATGTGGATCCCTGAGATGTAATCGTTGAACACCTAATTCCAAAACCATGGGACTTAATCTGCTGCTTTAACAGCCCCTTACCAAAAGTACAATAAGGTTAGCAAGAGTGTGCACATACTTTGGCATTGCCAATATGGTTTGGATCTATGAGAAGATTGATTCAAATGTCATTGTGTCAAAATGTTAAATAAATGTGATAAAGTGCATAGACTGGAAATACTCAAGTAAAGTACATGTAGGCTAAAATTTTACTCAGGAGCATTAAGCTACTTGAGTAAATGTACTTAGTTAGATTCCACCAAACATTTCAGACATTAAACTGCATGCAGGCCTACTTCATCTACTCTTGCGCTATTTGCTGGAATGTGAAATTGTGCACAAACCCTCCGAATTATAGACGATTCTCACCTTCATACAGCGACAATCAAGACACTGAAATTAATATTTCTCCAACACGAGCAGCGTTTCCTCCAGGGTTCTTCCATATGGCTCGTCATCTGTCCCCCTCGCCTGCCATCCCTCCCCCCAACCCCTCCACACACCCGGCGTATACTGGGAACCAGTAGACTAATCGAGGGCCACAAACCATGAAATAATCAGTGGCTTCCATCTTAAGGAGCCTCATCTTCTTCAGCCAACCACGTGCAAGTTTTACGAGATACAGAGTCTGAACGAACATACATTCAATACGATTCACGATTTTACGTTCACAATACGATATGTCAGGTTTATTTTTTTTAAAAAGAATGAGGTGCAGACAAGTGACTGATTAAAATATTCCTTTATTTAAATAGACTGTGCAAAACAACAGATGTGTCCTTTTATCAAACGTGCAACAGAAATTGTATTTTATCTTCAGGCTTTAGTGCGTACATTTTATATTAATAAACGTCCGTTACATTCAAGCCATTGCCACATGAGTTGCTACAAAGCTAATTAAGATCAGCTCCACACAACTCTCTCTGGATCTCTCAGTATGACTATGTTCAGAAGATTGGGTCGTCCAGTGACTTTCCCGCTCAGAAACTCAGTGAAGATAATGACCTCTTCTGAAGAGTCCATCATGTTTTTTTTTAATCCTCCGTGTCCTCCTTGGCTACTAGCGACTGCATGCGCGATCACGGAAGGCTTGTATCATGTGGACACGCCGACAGTTTTGTTGTCATTACTTAGAATTCCTCACGAGGGCGACAGAAACTACGCACTATAGCTTTAAATAACAAAAGTGTAATAAAAAATGTATAATTTTTAAAACAAATCCCACATCAAAATAACTAAATAAATAGAAGAAAATCTTCAATTAAATAAACCGACAAGAGTTAGTGACGTCTGAAGTCAAACCAGTGAAATCGAAAGTAGATTAGGCCCTAGGCCGTTTAAAAATTGCGTCGCGATTCAAATTTAATGTCAACCGATTGCAATCTTTACACATTTAGATCAATTTTTAACCGATTCACGATGCATCGTTAGATCCCTGGATAAATTATACCGGGATATGATGGTGAAAATTTCACCACCTATATTTATATCAATTTCATAATTCTACTCTTTCTGTTGCGCTATATTTGATTTACTGTTATGCTCTTATTTACAGTACAGGCCAAAAGTTTGGACACACCTTCTCATTCAATGTGTTTCTTTATTTTCATGACTATTTACATTGTAGATTCTCACTGAAGGCATCAAAACTATGAATGAACACATATGGAATTATGTACTTAAGAAAAAAGTGTGAAATAACTGAAAACATGTCTTATATTTTAGATTCTTCAAAGTAGCCACCCTTTGCTTTTTTGATAACTCTGCAAACCCTTGGTGTTCTCTCAATGAGCTTCATGAGGTAGTCACCTGAAATGGTTTTACCTTCACAGGTGTGCTTTGTCAGGGTTAATTAGTGGAATTTTTCCCTTATTAATAAAAAAGCAAAGGTGGCTACTTTGAAGAATCTAAAATATAAGACATGTTTTCAGTTATTTCACACTTTTTTGTTAAGTACATAATTCCATATGTGTTCATTCATAGTTTTGATGCCTTCAGTGAGAATCTACAATGTAAATAGTCATGAAAATAAAAAGGAAACTCATTGAATGAGAAGGTGTGTCCAAACTTTTGGCCTGTACTGTACGTTGGTTATTTTTGCTACATCACTATATTTATATTTTACTGCAACAAATTTGACCATAAGATGATTTGGTTTCGTCTTATTTAATAGTAAGTGACGTTTTGTTTTAATATCTGTAAGACAGTTTGAAATGGAAACATCTATGCATATAAATTCACTGGTTAAAGCCCATTTCTGCTACATTTAAATCTACATTAATAACTTAAATACTGTGAAATAAGCACATTGAGATAATAGAAATGGAACGGATACATGGATTCCCCAATAACCCAAATTTTGTTTGATAATCATGCATCATGTTAACATCTAGAAGGATGTGTAGTTGCTAAAAGGATGGATGTGGATTGTTGATTTTGAAGAAGGCCTGAGGGCCGAAACGTCATCAAAAATAAATCGAGAAATGCATATGTAGCCAGAGTGTGCAAAAATTTTGTCTTAACTTTCAAGTCAACTTCCAGTGATCAGCAACTCACGACAGCCCTTGGTGTGCGTTACTTTTCTATATTATGGTTGCTAAAAAGGAAACATCACCATAAAAAGGAAGAAGGAAACAGGAAGAACTTGGTGTTGATTGCGTCAAACATGGTGACAAAATCACAAGTCAGGACATGACCGTCCAAATATCATTTTGTTTTTTTTCATCCACGTTGCTATTTGTGTGTACGGTTCACACCACTTTGCACCGCTGTGCACAGTGTAGTTTGGTGTGTTATTATACAACAAGTAGATCCAACCAGGCAATCTGATCTGACCGCATTACTGTCAGGCCAATAATGACGTTATAGCACACCCTCTCGTTTAATATTGCTTAAATAAAGTCATAGTTGTTTATGAGCCTGATTAAGTTAACACAACTTGGACTAAAGGCATATGCATAGGTAAATAGTGTCTCAAACTGATTATTATGAAATTGTTGTGATAGAGATTGTAGGTCTTTGAGATATACTTTTGCATGTATACAACTGAATAACTTAACCAATATTCCACATGATTACAGGTGAATGGGTAGCTGGCTAGTTCATACTTTGTGTCCCAAATCTACAACTGGTTTTCTTCAACAACAACAAAAAAAATGCATGTCCCAGATACCAGACTTTCTCCATGGTTGTAATGTAGGCTAATTGAAATGTTGGACAAGGGTTAGCAAAGGACCTGTCTCAATTTAAAGGGCAGTCCAATTAAAGAGTCACAGGTAGCACTAATGTGACAACAGTGACAGAAACAAAGCTCACGTGTCTATGTTTTCCGTAATACAGTTGGAATAAATGTGTATGAAATTACTTTGAAGCACAGCTGTTGGAATGGTTTACAACGATACCAAACTCCATTTATAAATCTAACAAATGAGTGTTTTTTTTGCTTATTGACAACGGGACACACGTTTAAACTGTACGTATCAATTAACTGAAGAAATAACGAGTTCGTCTGGTAAATTCGGCGCAGGTGATATGTCAATTAAATAATTGAAATAGGTAACAAAGTAAGAAGATAAGAATTGATCTTAAATAAACCAACTGCTTGGAGTCAACTTTTGTGCAGAAATACAGACTTGTTCTTGAGTGACACATGCTTTACGTCATGTTTTAAGTGTATTTAGGCATGCCGTTATGTTTATGGTCAGTGTTGAGTAACACATTGGCATTACACAAGCCCTGTTAGGTAAGGTCGTTGTTATGTAGCTTAGCTAACTGAGCTAACGCTAGCCCTCGGTGTGCAGCAGGAGTGTGTCGGTGCTGCTTTGGATCAATGGTCTCGTCCTCCAGGCTCCGTCTGGTTTGGCGTCATTTTATCAACAGTAGGATGGGAGAGATGGCCTCTAAAGCCCAGATGACGACTCCAGAGGCAGCACTGGCCGGCCGGACTGATGGCATCAAAGTATCCGGTAAGTTAGCGTTAGCATTTTCGCTTCTTTAGCATAACTTTAGTTTATGACACGCTAACGTCATATAGCGCACCAAAACGATTCTTTTGCTGGTTTCGTCTGTGTTCTGGTTATCTCGGGGTGACGTTTTGCGGCGTTGCCTTCCGTACACGACGGGAACACATCCGTTATAAAGACGTAATTAAGTGAAGTAGGGTTAACTGTAAATTTAGCCATTAGCACCTGCTGCTACTACTGCGCATGCGCAAACCAGTTTGCCTTTTGAACACTGAATGAATACATTGACACAGATAGCCTACTCCACATGTGTGTAATTGTGGTGCATACTTGTAAGAATACAACTTGTCGGTGCATATTACCTGTTTTTGAGGCAAATAGGCTTTTAAGGACCTTAATGTTAAGTAAGATACTTTGGTCATATGTCAACAAGCATACATCGATGTTTTATTATTGTATAGATGTCATCAGAGTTTTACATTTCTTGCAGTACAAATGGTACTGGAATCAGACATAATGAGGCAACATAGAAGTTTTGAATTATATTGCTTAAAATATTTGCATTTGTAGTTAGGCTATTGGTAAAAATGTCAAAAATCTCAATGTTGATTATTGCTGTAATTACAAACTTCTGACATGTTAACAGTGCTCAAGGCAACATTTCAACGACTTTAAAAGTAGGATTTTTCTGAGAGCGCCGATATATCTGAGTTAATAACATGGAAATGCCTCAATACCAAGAAAATACCGATGCCTGATGTCAGCCAACGTCTAGTGTTTAATGTAATTAAACCCAAATGAAATAGTGATCATAGTGTATATTGTCAATTCACAGTATGTTTCAAAACATTATGACAGACTCTGCAAACATACAGCCGCCTTCAGTAGTCTGATGTAAATGCTCACAAGGCGTAAATATGGACATTTTACATGACATGACATGAATTTGGCATAAAATCATGATATGGAAAATGTGTGCAAAAACACAAAATAAATCCGAAGCAATATTCAAAGCAGTGATGAAATACATAACTGTGTTGCACTATTCTGCATTGTATCAGAAAACCGTTCACTAACTTGTTTTATTATTATTTTCAATAAAAGATAGATTGTGATATGTGAAGACATTGAATGAGGATATTGGTTATACATATCAGATATTAGCTACTTCAATTCATGAAAAGCAGTATTGGCTTTTAATAATCCATACATCTGATGATTTATTTATTTATTCTAAACCATAATTGTCACTATAACATGAATATGGCTTAAACAGAAGTGTTTGGATGTTTGTGTGTGTGTGTGTGTGTGTGTGTGTTATGTGAGATAGGGAGTTTTTCGTGTGTACAAACCGACCGACAGCAGCACCAAAGTTGGCAGTTGGGGCATTTGGCTCCAAGCTGCCCCCTCTTCACTACAAGTGAGGGCGCTCAGTCTTGGCACATGATGAATAGATCTGCACTGGCACTGAACAAAAGACCACTAGAGAGAGACACACACACACACACACACACACACACACACACACACACACACACACACACACACACACACAAACACAAACACAGTAACATTAAAAAGATGACAGTAATAAGTAGGAAGTGTAAAGGTTGTGTGGAGAAGATATTGACTCAGTGATATTTGGGTTCAGTGTTAAAGAGATGGAGAGAAATGGGAGGATGGGAAGATAACAAAGTCAAATGTTTGAGTCTGAGTTTAAATTTGGTTTGGATTGATTTACCCAAAGTGTGTTCAGTATTTTTCAGACTGGAGGGGGTTGGATGGGTGGAAGGAGAATGTGGGATAGGAGGGCGGGGGGTCCACCGCGAAAAGGACGATTGGGATGGATGGATGGATGGATGGATGGATGGAAAGGTTCAGACGGAGTGGCAGACATGCTGGAGCGTCGCCAAAGCTTCTCGGGAACACTGCCACGATCGAGAGAGACGAAAAAAAAAGAGCGAGGGAGCAGAGAGGAAAGGAAAAAGCCATGCATGCAGTGGAGAGACTTGGCAGGGCTTCCCCTCCTTTGTCTGTCTGGCTCAGGGCTGCAGCGCCAGAGGAAATCAAGAAATGTCCAGGCGTGGTGGAGGTGGTGGTGAATGGGGACAAGCTCTGCCTCTGCTCCGAAAAGACGAGAGGAAAAACTACTTTCAATCGACTGAAAACTCGGCTTCTGAAAGGGCTATGGAAACCCCCAAAAAACCAAAACAAAACAAACAATTTTTCTTTTTTTGAATGGTATTCGGCATTGGAGCCATCGGACCCGACCAAGTTTCGGACACAAAGTGCAGCGTGACCACAATATACCGATAATACGACCTGTCATTTTAGTACAGCAAAGTATTTGTATGTTTTTGAAGAACCAGACTTGAATGGATGTTTGACCTCAAAGAGTGCACTGGCAGCCAGAGGAAGGCCAACCCCGAGCCAAGTAAGAGGTTTGTGTACGAATGCTTGTTGAACGTCTTTGACCAAATCAACTGGATTACCGTTGGATTAAAGTGTATTGGGAGAATGGTTTAATGTCAATTTAAGCATGAAATCTTAATATACGTGTTCAAACGCAGTTGACCCGGAGGATGTGAAGCAGGCCAAGCTGGGCCAAAAGCCTTTAGCTAAAGACCAAAGCAGGTGTTTCCATGTTGTTTGACCTCTTGAATGTCTTTACGCAGTGGATATTAAATCGGAGCGTTTTTTTGAACTGTGCAAACTGGAAGATAGATGGGACTGAACGTTCATTCTGGATCTTTGAACAGTAGATAAGTAGTTGTGGTCAGAAATGAGCTCTGTTACCCCTGTAACCACGCCCGACAGTGATGTCACAGGATCCTCGGGTACACCTGTACGTCACTGCAGCCAGGTGAGAAGTGAAAGCACTGGAGGTCAGCAAAAACAGTGAGAGTTAAGTTTCTTCCATTTTGGCTAAAAAGTTGAGATTGAAAGTTCATTTTTGATCTTGGAAACAGTGGTTGACAATATTATCTCACCACAATGTCGGTTTAGTAGCTGTTCCGATTGATTGTAGATCATAGATTATAGATAGATAGATAGATAGATAGATAGATAGATAGATAGATAGATAATAGAGCATAAACAACGGGTTCAAAGTATCAAATCTTTATTTGATACTTTAAAATGCTTCATGCAACTTTGTCAACAGTCTGGATATTGTACACAAGTAGTGATAAAAAGCATGCACATGTAATCATTCTAATCAATATTTTCAAACAGGGCTGCAATTAACAATTATTTGAAGAAAACATATTCTGTTTTCTATCATATTTGTATGTGACAAAGAAAAGGCAATCAATCCTCACATTTGAGAAGCTGGAACCTGCAAATGTTTGGCTTTTTTTTTTTTGCTTGAAAAATGTCTGTAACGATCTATTATCAGAATGGTTTCCATGTAATTTTCTTTCGACCGAATCATTTATTATAATTGTTTCAGTTCTACTTTTAACCACCTTACTATTCCCAAACTGTCTGAACTTCAACACCATTTGCAATAAGTGGCTGTTGGTGTTGTTTCTTATATAAGATTGTCAAAGTTTATATACAAAGTAAGTTATGTCTGAATTAATGCAAATAAAGAGTAGATGTGCATTTGCAAGCCTCGAAACAAAAATATTGTAAGTACTATGCTTTTTCTGCTAAAAGAAATCTGTATCAAAAGTAGTATCAAGTCTGATTTATGGAATTTACCATCTTTTCATTGGTTAATTAGTGGTTTACAATCCATTTGAAAATCTAATTCTTTTCTTACTTGTATTCTGATGTTACGTAGACATTAAGACCCCTAGTTGACATTTTACCCCTCCCCCTCCACACCGACACACACACACACACACACACACACACACAGATGGAAAAAGTGAAAACAAAAGCCTAATGAAGAAGTTAATGTCCTCCTCATCACAGCTTAATGCAGATGTGTTCAGACATCCAGCAGCTGGTCTTTTAATTAGCGGGTGTAAATCATTATAATCGCCTGCTGTTGTGGAACGTGTCATTTTTTTACAGGGAGTATTTGACAAATATCAGGAGTGATATTATGCTAATAAGACTCAAGATATCAAGTGTATTTAAAAAAACAAAAGTTGTTTCTTCCCACTGTGAGCTAAACGCAGTTGCAGCTGTTTTGATTCTCTCCATATGAACAGCTCACACTGCAGCCAAACTAACAGTGTGTTCCCCTAGCTTTTTTCAGGTGATGATTCATTATTGTTTATATTTTCAAGTGGACATACCAGAGGCCTGTACTACAAATCAAGATCAACATGCCCTGGATCTCTTTCAGTTACCCGGCTTCACCTAACCTAACAACCGCGGTCCCGCATAAGCTGTGTCACGACAGCGGTCATCAACTAGTTCAATCAACTCAGGGTTTCCCAATCCGGCGGCGCGCACGTTCACATAAAAGAGGCGGTGTTTGCACACCACGACCAATCACAAACATCTACCAGAACTGCATATTTTATATAAGAAGAGCAAACTATAATTCTACATAAATATGAAGAACACAGACACGGTTTTACAGGCAAAACGCAATGCAGTCGCTGCTTCCTATGGCACCATTTTGATGCTACCAAACGATCACCCGACGTTAGCATTCCATTGACTGCCATACATTTTGGCGTCACTTTGACAGCGAATAACTTTACATCTGAAGCGTTTAAAGACTCTATTTGTCCATTGTTTATTTCTAAAGAAACACAACAATGTATAAAAGGCTCCATTACCTTGTACCTCACGTTATGGCTCTGTAGCAGACGCTTTTATAAAAATAGGCTAACGATTGTGTCATAACCACACGACTTACTGTCACATAGTAGAGGAATTACCGTATAGTAGAGGAGAAGCAGGCAGTTTGGACTTACATTAGCCGTTTAAGTTTAATTACTAATGTCAACTAGTATGTTAGTTAGCAATAATTAGTCTGTGTCTATGTTATCTCCTTACATATACCTACGCTCTCCGTCTCTGCAAGATTGGGAATGATTGAGATTTCTCTCGGCACAGCTACCAGAAGACTTCACACTTTCAGACAGGTTGCTCACGTCATGTCTACGTCGTCTCTCTCAGTTGGAGGCTGCTCAGTAACGCTCAGCGCTCACCGGAAAAGTGTTTCTAATATCCTTCACTGGTCTCCGTCCAGAGACACGGGATCTGTTGGTCCATTCTTATATACTGTCTATGAGTACAGGCCTCAGGGGTTGATGCATAGACTGTATAAGTGAAGCCAAAACATCTGGATCGCCCCCTGGTGGCTGGCTGCAGTATAGGTCATAAATCCTTTACCCATCCATGTTAGCGGAAAAAAATCAAAGTACACATCAAATATATATTTTCCAAAGATGGTTTCTATCAGTTTATGTAGTTCTGATCACGCTGATGTCTGTTCAAGTGTTCAGTTTTCTGATCATTTTGTTTTTATGCGTTATTTGATGCTATAAAAACGTGTGTGAAATGTCATGATTGACAGCTGGGATTGACTCACGATTGGTCGGGCCGGGTGTATGGGCGGGACTTTGATACCTCGGCTCCACCATCTGCTCAGTACTGCACAGACTCTGGCTCCAAAATTACAAGATGGCGGCGCCCGTATCCGGGATATTTTGGCTTCATCTTTGTACAGTGGGAGGAAGCGGCGACGCGCCGTCCATCTTTCTATACAGTCTATGGGACTGATACTCATTTCTCAGTTGTTTTTTTGCACCTCAGAAGTCCTGGTGTCCACATACTTGTGGCCATGTAGGTTATCACATACACAGAAGATTAGGGGAATCCAGGCGAAGCCGGTGTTGTAGACCCGTATCAGGCCATCCATCACGCCTCTCGTGTTAAATGTTAAGCGACTGTGCGTCGTTATCAGGTTCAGGTGCTCCTCAATCCATCTTACCCTTGTCGCAGCCGTTACCACGACAACACAGAGGGACACCGGCGAATGAAAGTGTGTTTGCGTGTGATTCCATCAGCAGAGCTCTTTGTCGATTACACAGTGGCCTTATAACCTTGACGGGCAAAATGACGGGCGTTTAAGGGGGGGGAACGTGAGAGACATAACAGATGAGGGAGACCTGTAGATCGACATAGAAAGAGGAAGAGAGGTAGAGGAGAAAAGATGGAGGGAAGGAGAAACGAGCCAGAGACTGAGCCTGACAGGTTATAACTGCGATGACACTCAAGATATTCAACGGCGTTAATGTTATTTTTTTCTGATTCGATCAAAAACAAACAAAAATGGGTAGTAGTGGGTGGAAGAAGTACTCCGATGCTAAGTAAAAGTAGAAATACTCTTGGTTGAAGGAGTCTGAGGCACTTAAGAGGGTGATGATTTAAAAGCCTTTAATATCTGGGCTATTAAGTCATTAAAACATGCCAAATACAATTAGAAATACCATTGTCTGAAAATACTCCTTTAAGTAAAAGTTCTGAATTCAAAATGTTCCTTAAGTAAAAGTACAGAAGTATTATCAGCTAAATATACTTGAAGTATCAAAAGTAGAAGTACTCATTATGCAGAATGGCTCCTTCAACAGCGTTATATTATTGTAAAATATTTTTTATCACAAACAAATACATTTAAGAGCATTTTATTTTTAGATATGTTGTACACTACTGGGTAGTTGAGTATTGTACAGCATCATATTATCAGTTATTTACGTAAAAAATTTTAAGTGTCAGATAAATGTGGAGTAAAAAGTACAATATTTCCCTCGATATGTAATGGGGTAGCATTATAAAGTAGCGTAAAATGGAAATACTCAATTACAATTTTGACATACTTTCATTTACATGAGCCAGAGATACTGCTTAAGGAGAATTTGAGTCAATCAGGTAAAAAAAATCAGGTACAGCAGCAGGTAATTGCGGCAGTAATTATTAGTTTTATTTTTGTATTCTTTTGAAATATGTTTTATTGAGTTTGAACGAGGTTAATACAAAAAAGAGGAAAACCTTTTACAAAATTTGATTGTAAAACCATCTGGGCCTAGCGATTTGTCATTCTGCATGGATTTAATAGCTGCAACAATTTTGGGAACTGTGATATCCGCGGCCAGCTTAGAGTTTTGCAAAAAAAGCCTTATTTATGTCACCGTGGTCTGTCAATATATCACCTGAGTGTGATTGAATCTCGGTAATTGAGCGGTTGGCAGCAGTTTGGCGTGCCTGCAGAGCCAGTAGCTTACCTGCTTTATCTCCAGACTCAGACGTTATGCCTGGATTTCAAGATAAGACATGTTGCATTGTCTGCGGACAAGAGATTGAATTCGGTTTGTAGCCTCAACCGCTCCTTGTATAGATCTGGCGTCGGGGACTGAGCATATTTCGAATCAATATCTTAAGATCTGACGAGAGATACTATCTAATTTTGAATGTTTTTCTTTTTTAATAGTGGAAAAGTAAGCTTTTATGTGACCTCGAAGGTACACAGCATATGAAATCTCTGGGGAAGTAATTATTTGTCTCTAAAAAAAAAAATGTATTTGGGCTGAAATGAACTCTATGAATTTATCATCTGACAGCAGAAGAGGGTTAAGTGTCCATGTTCTATTTAACGGGGGGGGGGGAGTTTGGAAGGTCTAGCTCAAATATAAAAGCACTGTGGTCAGATATAGCAATGCTTTCATAACAGCAGAATCTCACCTTAGGCAACAGTCTATTATCCAGTAGAACAGCCAACGTCAACTGGCGGCCCGCGGGCCACATCCGGCCCGCCAAAGCTTGTAGTCTGGCCCACAGAATAATCATGAATTCACAAAATGTAAAGAGGAAAAAATGCGTTCTGTTATTTATCATTTCAAGCATTTAGAGCACAAACCCAGCCCCCTGTATTTGCATCTCTATTCACATGCGTTACAGAGAGGATTACCAACGGCCGCTGGGGCAGATGAACTCACGCTAGTCTTTTTACTGTAAACAGGCTACAATTAAACCTTCGTGAGTAAAAAGTCAATACTTATCAATGCACTCACCTGTGTAGACCGGCATAAACATGTAGAAAGCGATATTTCAATCTGCTCAGTCTGCTCAGTCCACTCTTGTCCACCGTGCTGTTTTACGCAAACACAGCTCTACTCCTAGAATAGCGAATTTTTACAAACAAGCTGAAACAAAAGCTGTCGGTTTTTAGTCTAACTGTTTATCTTGGGAATCTGTAAATTTGGACAAATTCTTGTAAACCTCACTGCTGGCTGAACAAACCAAACTCTCCGCTAGAGCGGACAATCTATGGAGGTATTATAAGACCAAAACAGATGCATGTGGCTACTTAATATGCACGTGAATGACGCGATCGTTATGTTCGAGTTCTTCATTCTTGATGATGATGATGCTGGTTGTATTATTTTGCAACAGCATCTTTCATTGCAAATGAGGCATACATGACGAGTGCATAGCCTGCTTATCAGTCCATTCGTCATTAAAGCTGGGCTTTTCCAACTTTTCGCTTCAGCCTCTTTGACAGTGACATGTTTACCTGACAACAGCCGTTTCTTTCTGCAAGCATTTTCCACCAATCAGGACGCTGCATACTACAACGTTTCCATAATCACAGACTTTAACCATCACTCCTCAGTGAACTGCCTCCTAGTCTGAGATCTTTTTCTACTTAAAGAGCCAGTTATCATTATGGAGTTTCCATGTTTTTTAAGAGTTTGCTCACACTAATACCTGTAAAAAATGATGACCTATCCAAGGTGACATCTAGTACTAGGTTGAAGTCACCTCCCAATATAAGTAACCCTCATCGCAGTTAGGGGCATACAAATTCACCAAAATTACAAGTTTGGCGAAGAGCCCTCCAACAACAATAATATATCGTCCATTAGGCTCACTAATCACCTCCTGGGATTGAAAGGGGATCGCTTTGTTTATTAATATGGCCGTCCCTCTAGCTTTGGCATTCAATTTGGACTGATAGACCTGGCCGACCCAGTTTCGCCTGAGGCTGGTGATGTTAGCGGTACAAAGGTGGTTTCTTGTAGGAACGGCACGTCCACCTTAAGTTGTTGCAAATGAGATAAAGCCCTTTGTCTTTTGACTGTATTGTTAACCCCTCAGACATTCCACGATATAAATATAGTAGGATTATCAATCACCCTATTGGGTTTACCTGCCATGATAGTCTAGGAAAAGAGTGTAAGGAAGATATGGAAAGCATATTTGGTAGCCAGGAGCCTGTGTGCCATTTGCATATAACACAGTCGAGAACAGGCGTGTTGAGTGAATGAGAAAAAAAAGAAGACATTTTTGGCAAGTTAGCAGATACATACACATTGTAAACCCTAAACCCTATCCCTTGTTTCTTTTGGCTGTAATTATTTTTGAGTGTGGGTGAGAACATATTATTCTCATGCAACATTAAATATATTATATCTACACAAAATGGCACTAATTGGCCAATATCTGATATGTAATCAAAGTCTGTGCTGTGTTTGCAGAAGATAGGAAGTCTGACTTTTAGGAGTCTCTATTTGATTGCAGCAGAGAGTGAAGAATAATTGCTGTAGATCTAATGCACACTTTACTTTGAGCCCAACTGCATGTAAACACTGCAGCCTTTTTATCACTAAACAGTAAAACCAGCAACGCTAAAGTGCCTTTACTCCGCATAGTGTGGCTGTAGTTTCAGCATTAAACACAGAAGCCAAGAGATGATAATGTACACAGCATGATGAAGAGCAGCCTTCTCAACATATCATAAATGTATTCATGATAATTAAAGCCTGCATGCATGTTGCAGTGAGCAACCTCTCCCTTCATCCATTAAATATAACTTCATCTTGTGTGCCAAATTCCAAATATCTCCTGAGCAGACCCAAACGGAATCTGCCGATTTTTTTATTTTTTTTACCGTTTAATATATAGATGACGTACACAGCAATTTTACAGTTTCTATGTCTGAAAGGGTCCAATCAGTCCACCATCTTTTAAGTGCAAAGTGCATTAGGTGCTATTTTCTGCACCCCACCATCCTACAACACACACACTCTGCCTCAGTACTAATGGTGCTGAGTGATCGATCGAGACACACACACACATACACACACGCGCACACACACACACTCACACACACACACACACACACAAACTTATTAACCCCGACCACCACTCTAACATACAGTAGATGTCAATTACGTCTTTCAAAGGTTTAGAGAAGATGAAAAAAAGGAGAACAAAACAGGAAACACAGCTTTCTACATTTATAAAGGTGAAGTAGGTGTTGTGCGAGTAGGAGATAATTTTATATAATTACAGCATGTGTACTTTGTGACAAGAAAACGCACGCATCTTCGAGCAGCTTTCAGGGGAAAGCGGAACTGTGGTAAAACCTTTATTCAATACTAGGGCTGGGCGTCGGTTCTGAAATAACCCAGAAAAAGCAGTATCGGAACTTCTCCCAGTCAAACGGCACCTTCATTCGATCCTCTTTGGACCCTGATCCAGAAAACATTTACCATTTGTGTGATTTTGCTTGCAGGCAATCTCCGCAAGCACTCTTTGATTTACTGCGACGTGTGATTGAAAAACGGTTCACAGTTTGGTCCACATCGACTTCTGTTTCGCTCACTGTCTGAAAAGTTTTAACAGTGGGACTTCAGTTTTGACCAATGCATGTTAGCAATCGGAAAGAACTGTAATGTGATTGGCCCACTACTGCAGCAGCTACAACCCACACAGTCCGTGGTGGGGTGAAGTAGGGCTGGGCAATATATTGATATTATATCGATATCGTGATATGAGACTGTATATCGTCTTAGATTTTGGATATCGTAATATGGCATAAGTGTTGTCTTTTCCTGGTTTTAAAGGCTGCATTACAGTAAAGTGATGTAGTTTTCTGAACTTACCAGACTGTTGTAACTGTTCTATTATTTGCCTTTACCCACTAAGTCATTATATCCACATTACTGATGATTATTTATCAAAAATCTCATAGTGTAAATATGTTGTGAAAGCACCAATAGTCAACACTATAATATAATTGCAGTATCAAAATCGAGGTTTTTCGTCAAATATCGTGATATTTGATTTGCTCCATATCGCCAGGCCCTAGGGTGAAGTCGAGCTCAGTGTATTTGCAGGAGTTGGCAGTTCAGTGTGCCGATGCTTCCATTCACATGATGGGTATCGAATGAAGTAGAAAAATTTTATCAAATTAAGTACTATTTTTCGGAATCGGTATCACTTTAAGGGTACTAGTATTGTCACTCTGTTAAACGATACCCAGCCCTAAAACTTTACCAAGATTCTTGTGAAGTTGTGTGTAATTTGGTACAAATTAAAGAGAAAAATATAGACAATGTTTAATTGGTACGTTTCTTAGTAATTGAATCCAATTCATTTCTGACATGACTTACAGAGTCTTAGTTCACAGCAACAAAAATTATCAAATTTTTCTACAAGCAAGCATACAATTTACCACGTACGGACAATAATGATAACGTTTCCCATGATGAATGAATATTGAATAAATTAAGGGTTCATTTGCAAAAACAGATAAAAGCAATTCTTAAAATGAATGAACCAACACCAGTTTGATTGATATTCCCTGGATTGTGCGCACACACACACACACACACACACACACACACACACACACACACACACACACACACACACACACACACACACACACACACAACACACAAATGATTAAGGAGAATAAATAAAAATGGAGATATCTGTTACCCCTGTAAACCCTTTAGATATTCATTGGGTTTTAGTGACTTTTAAATACATTAATAATGCTTTCTTTCCAGAAAACCTGTTGGAAATGATTTATTTTGAAAAGAATATGGATTTGTAAAGTAATGCTTACCAGGTAGGGGTATTTCTGACAGCAAATGCCTTGTCTTTAATGGATTGGGCTGTTTAGGCAGATTTCCAGTTACTAGATGCTTCAGGATCTGGCTCAAAAGATGCTTTGTCTATATTAAAGAAGCATATTGCAACGGCGGGGGATAAAAACAGAGAACATTCATAATTTATTTCTTTAACAATCAGGATGTAAAAGTAAAAACTCAAGGCAAAAGCAGCACTGCCGGTCAAGCGTGATCATTTGGTTAGTTTGAGGTAGAGGTCTTTAGGGGCCAAGATTTAAGATCTGATCCAGAATGAAGCTGTGGAAATCTCCACTAACACGATGTAATTGATTTTCAAAAAAGAGCCCCAAGGGCGCTCAGAGACGATCCAAACACACCCAGATAGAGGGAAAAAAACGTGTACATGTGTTGTGTATACAAATTAAAGATAAATAGTTGGATAGATAAACTTGTATTTCAATGTCTGCTTAATGCTTCTGCTAAACAACTTCCTGAGGGAAAACTCTGCCCTCTACAATAGAAATCCAGTATGTACAGCCTTCATCATTAAGTGTTTCTACCACATTTATATACAAAGGGAAGCATCTCCCTAACGACAACCTTGGCTATTGTGTCTAAAGCCCATTGAAGTCCATGAAGCAGTTTGTTTTCATCAACATAAAACCTTTTTTTAAATATCCGAGCAAGGCTCCCTTGAGATGCGCTGCGTGCTGTGAGACAGGCACAGAAGGTTGTCAGAAGCAGAACACTAAGGATAACAACTGATGGTTGTAATGATGGGCAGCAATAAAAACAATGATGGCAATCGGTGTAGCTGATTGGGAGGCTCAGATAGAGGGAGAGAGAAACACTGTAGCGGGGAGAAATAAAGAGAGAGAGAGAAAGATGGGTGAAGGAGGGAGTGTAAAGGAAAGCTGATAAGAAAATGGGGGAGCAGGAGGAAGATGAAGAAACCAGGCAATCAGAGAGAGAGAGACACAGGAGGAGGAGAGGGTGGGGGTAGGTTACTTTGTAGATTTAATTGCAGTGCAGTTGAAGCAATCTTGTATGTGTGTGTGTGTGTGTGTGTGTGTGTGTGTGTGTGTGTGTGTGTGTGTGTGTGTGTCTGTGTCTGTGTGTGTGTGTAGACTCTCCAATATCCCCTAGCCAGACATTAGCTACAGGGTTTCATTTATCACTGTCAGGTCTGGAGCTCCAGGGGGGAGGAGACGGGGGAGCCCTGGACTGTTGAGGCCAGGTTGTAGCTCCTCTCCAGGCTCAGGGTAACGTTTTGAGGGTTAGCAGAGCTAGAAGATCCCTGTGCTGATGTTCACTTATGATATCGATTGTGAAGATACAGTTAATACTTCTAGCAGGATCTCTTAACACGTCACAGCTGCACCGTATGTCCACTACTTTGGTTTATGGCCAAATACCTGCAAAAGTCATTCTTCCACTCATTGGGCCGGATTCACCAATATCTTCCTACGTTTTCTCTTAAATATGTTCTTAAGAAGGTTTCTAAGAAAAGTCTACGCCGGATTCATGACGTGTTCTTAAACAGCAGATTTGTTCGCACCTGTGTTCTTAGGATTGATGAATCCCACATCTTCGTAACTGAAAGCGCGTGCCAGTTGTTCCTAATTAGCATAAGATAACGCCCCAAAAATTCCCATATAAGGACATGACGCTTCCTGTGCACCTCCTGGGAGACTGCGTTAGAGATGGTCGGAGGTGGAAGTACTGAATCTCAGTACTTAAATAAAAGTACAAATAACCAGAGACATATTTACTTTAGTAAAAGTAGAAGGTGTCCACTACCACAAACAAGGCCTGGCTTTTATAAGAAGTTCCTATCCTAACCAGCATAAAACGGAAATGTGTTGTTAGAATCGGAATGCGGTTGGTTTTATTCATGGATGTATTTTATTTTCTTTAACCATGCAAGTAAGCAAATAAAGTGTGTCAAGCAGCGCAAATGGGGAGATGTGAAGAGGTCCAGCCAAATAAATAAGATATGAACGCGTCTTACGCAGCCTGGTGGAGGAGTAAACGACGCTGTAGAGATGCAACTATGATTTAAAAACGGGAATAATAAAAAACAAAAATTTCATTTTCACTTTTACCGGAGGCTGTATTACCGAAGGTCAGCGGCGCTGCGCCTGGGCTCTGGAGCACCGGAGCCGGCTTGGATCGGCGGTGCCCCATATATACAGTATCTACGGCAACCAAACTTCACTGGTGAGACAAATGGGGAATGTTGAGGAAAAACTGCTGCAAAATGTAACAAAGTAAAAGTCAAAAGTAGGCTATGCACTATTGAGTCTACTTAAGTAAAGTACTGATACGTGACAAATGTACTTAAGTACAGTTACGAAGAATTTGTACTTTGTTACATTCTACCACTGCATTTTGGTTCTATAAATAGCGACCAATCACCAAATAACGCAGGATTTAATCAGTTTAATTGCTGATGTAAATTGCAGTGTTTGTGTTTTTTTGCATAATATGATTTTTTTTTTCAACAAATGATCAGAAATACATTACGGTACAATACTATCATTGTAAACGACTGTATAATTAAATAAAATGCAGTAACCAATCATTTGGAGCAAATTGTCATCACTCAAATGTGCGTAAGAGTGCTTTTCAGTGTTCGTAGATTTTGTTCTTAGCTAAGAACAAATCCAAGTTAAGAAAACAGTAGTGAATGCCAGAATCTTTGTAAAAAGTTCGTAAGAAGGGTTTAAGAACACATTTCTTCATAAGAACGGTTGGTGAATGAGGCCCATTGTGTGTATGACAGAGATCTTCAACAGGGGGTCCGGGACCCCTAGGGGGTCCTAAGAGTTAATGCGGGGGGGGCCCGCCAAATTATGTAAAAATCTATATTTCTTTGAAAGTTTCTTATTTCAAAATTAAAATAAGTCTGAAAATTTGGGATGAGACTTTTTGCAAATTTTTTAAGAATTTACAGACGAAATAAATAATTGATCTGCCAACAGATAACTGATAATGATCCTTATGGGCGTCCTGGTGGTTTAAGGGACTAACGGTGTGTTTCAGTCGTACATAGTCGGAATACAGTTTCACTTATTTTTTTTTACGCTTTAATTCTATTTTCTTCCATTTTTGCGTAGCTACAGTAGTTGTGTATTGGTCTCTGAGCGTTGCCAAAACGTGGGAGACCTACTCTCCATACTGTGTCTGAACGCCTCCTGCAGATACAGTGTAAGACGCTGATCACGTAATTCCTTGTTTCAAGTCTAGCAAGAGCCCTTTGCAGCATCCCCCCTCTCTCTCCTCCCATGTCCTGTTTTAATCTTTCGTCTTCTCTTAAATCTTTATACGCAAACTCAGTTTGTTCTTACTGCAGCCACAACTCTCAATCATTTATGCTTCTGATGAACGATGGAAGGAAAACACGTTAAGAAAGAAGTTAAAAGACTGACGCAGGAGCCTGACTCAGCATCTCAGTCAGCTCTGTGTGCACGATGATGTAATGTGTACTTTGTCTTCTGGTCTATCGTGGATTGGCAAAATGTAGAGAATAATTAATAATTTATCCACCGTTCGTAGGGTTTAGGATGCTCGTCATGATACAGTATATTATATACTGTAGTCATTATACAACAATAGATCCAATGCTGACCTTTTTTATCTTTATCTATTTTTATCGTCTATCTCGTATATTGTATCGTTATCTGTGGTTTCAAAAGAGAAAATTTAAAAGTGATGAAGGCAAGATGAAAGGACGTGCTGAGCTCTGCCTGCCTTCACACGCATGTAGGCCTGAGCTGAAATAGAGCAGCACTAATGGAGAGAGAGAGAGAGAGTGTGTGTGTGTGTGTGTGTGTGTGTGTGTGTGTGTGTGTGTGTGTGTGTGTGTGTGTGTGTGTGTGTGTGTGTGTGTGTGTGTGTGTGTGTGTGTGTGTGTGTGTGTCTCACAGATGTCACCATGGATAAAGGCCTGTTCTGTGATCAGGCTTATTTTTGTGACAGGATTTTGGGAGCGGTAGAAGAGAATGGGAGGCAGGCTGCTCACACACACACACACACACATACACACACACACACACACACACACACACACACACACACACACACACACACACACACACACATACACACACACACACACACACACACATTTGTCCCTAAAATGAAGTGGCTAGCTGTTTGATGTGAAGTGTCCTGAAGTGCTTTCTAACCTTGTTCACTGCTCTTTACCGCCAAATAAAAGAAAAATGAGTTGCCAGTAGAAACCGGTCAGAAACTGGCTTTTATATAGTTGAAAAAAAACATCATTCTGGAAACAAAATGTGTATTTTTACATTCACATCCTCAGTATTTTTGTGCTAATGCAAGGTTTGGCAATGCAGTGAAAATACAAGAAACCCATAGTCTTGAGTCTCACACACACACACACACACACACACACACACACACACACACACTGTTTGCATTTGACCTCACACAAGAATATGAATTCAATTAATCAACAAGAAGCGTTGTTATCATTCCCAGTGAGATAAAGGTGACTACGAGAACAGGCATTTCAAAGGAGTGCTGCATGGAATAATTACTTTCCAGAAAAATGCTTCTGTATATACAGAGTGTGTGTGTGTGTGTGTGTGTGTGTGTGTGTGTGTGTGTGTGTGTGTGTGTGTGTGTGTGTGTGTGTGTGTGTGTGTGTGTGTGTGTGTGTGTGTGTGTGTGTAGGAGAAGATAACTGTAGAATATTAATGGATGTTTTTGAAAAGGTATTTATTTTCTAACTCTTTCATTCTTGTGCTTGGGAGATTATTTATCCCCCATCTTTTCCTTTTATTTTTAGGCCATTTCAATTCTATAGTATGTTTACTTTATTTGACTTTATTTTGTAGTTGCTGCTTTGGTCAATCAGGGAGAGCATATGTCACACCTGTTTGTGTACGGATCAAAATGAACAAGATACAAGGTGTTAATCAGTAAACCTTGGATGGGTTGATAATAGTGCTGTCAAACGATTAAAATATTTAATCGCGATTAATCGCATTCATGTCATAGTTAACTTGCAATTAATCGCAATTAATTGCACATTTTTATCTATTCTAAATGTCCCTTGATTTCTTTTTGTCCCATTATTTTTTTCTCATTTTAATGCTCTTATCAACATGGAAAAGTGGATTGCCTTGCTTTGTGCAAATGTTTTTTTTATTGAAAACAACATTGGCATATACTGTAGTGTGCAATTTCACACTAACATTCTCACTTGGACCCATTTAGCTATGGCTGCAGTAAGTTTGTTCTTAGTTGTGGTATCCATGTGCTTCTGTCTGAAGTCGTCCATTGTCGCCTGGCTTTGACGAGGGGGGGCGGAGAATCGGCATCAGCTGTGTGCTCGGCCATCAGCTGTGTGCTCGGCCATCAAGTGGTATTTCAGACTGGACGTGCTGCGATGATAGCTCAGTTCACGACGACAAAACAACACAGATCACTTTGATCTTGTCAATGGAACCATTTGGCAACTTTTTAAAAGTAAACTTTCCATTCAGAATCTTATTGGCATCCATTACGGCGTCTCGCGCTCGCCATCCACTCAAAACATAATGTTAGCCTACTGCGCTTTTGCCCGCTCGCAACCCCAAACAAGTGTGTGTGGCGTGCCTGTTGTTTAGTTTCCGGTCTAGCTAGATCCGGTGTGGTGTTGTAATTTTTCTAACGTTACTAGTTGTTGCAACAGCATGTGAAAAAAACTACAAAGTTTGCTGCGTTAACGCCGTTAATAACGCGTTTAACTGACCGCACTAGTTGTTAAGGTTGATTTTGAACTTTTTAAAGAGCCGGGCCAGCTTTTTCGTTCTGCTTCCAGTCTTAATGCTAAGCTAAGCTAATCACCTTCTGATTCTAGCTCCATCCTTAATACACAGACGTGAGAGAAGTATCGATCTTCTAATTTATCTCTCGGAAAGAAAGCGTATAATTGTGGTGGACAATTCTGATATCATCATACATTTATGTTGGGGCTTCATTTGAATTAAAACGTGGACTATTTTAACACACACAATGTACATTTTCTGACTTTGTATTATCCTGACTGCATTTTCTTTTTTTTTTGCCAATTACCTTTGATCATATCATAAGGTGAAAAGTTAACTTTTCCTCCATTTCTCTATGCAGTCAAATGTGTCACAAACTTCCACAGTGCTGAATGTCATTAGAGGCGCCTTGTCCTGCGTGTTAATGTGCTTCATGCTTGATTTAAAAGCCCAGTGAGATTTACCAGCCACGAATAAGATAAGTTCTTTTCCCCTGGCAGCACCAGGCCAGTAGTTTTCGCACAAATCGAGCCCACAAACGAATTGTAAAAATGCTCGCCGTCAAATGGTAGCGTATGCAGAACAAATCCAGACAAAAATGGAACGTTCTTGCTGCGTCGGTTCTGTGGCGACGCGTACACAATTTAGTCTTTTTGCAGAACCAAAACCAAACATGAAGTCATGTGCAGGAAAGCAGAGAGCCAGGAAACATTTTCTTAATTATCTGCGATTAAATGAGTGCTGCCCCTTAATAACGAGTGCAAATTTACCAGTAAATATCGATCAAAAACATTGTGGTTTCATCGGATCTCATTCTGCTCTTTTCAAAAATAACTGTGCACACACACACACACACACACACAGAGCTGGGACACTCATTAGTATTCTATCTGGACTTATTGTCTTTCCCCACTGACATTTACATTTAAATATTTTATCTATCTGTGTGTGTGTGTGTGTGTGTGTGTGTGTGTGTGTATGTGTGTGTCACCGTGTGTGCGTGTGTCTGTAGCCAGTAATGAACATGCCTTTGCTGGTCCCTGAAGGCAGCCATTACTAACGCACACAGAAGATAATGTGAGAGGAGGAGGACGAGGACGAGGAGGAGGAGGAGGAGGAATATCTGTTCCAGTGTTACTTTAAGTAGCAGGATCTTACATTTTCATTTTGAAATCAGGGAGATATACAAGTTCTTGAAGGGTTCTTACAGTAATTGGCACATGGGTAACATGTCAAAGACCAAGGTGCTGTATATAAAGACATATTACTGATGTTATGGTCAACCAATCAAGAAAATTCTAAATAAACATTTTTAATCAGACACGTCATATATGACCAAGAACCAAATACTATTCTATTTTTATGAAACATGCTATAAATAAAGTTTTGTTTCATATTTTGTTAAGTTTCAGTGTAGATTTAGGCTAATTTAATATTTCTTTTTAAGCAAATTGATGGGATAAGTCAGTAGGATTTGGTGTGTTGATCCAAAGCAAATTATGTATACAACCTGACAGTACTAACAACAGGAGTACTGCATGATGGGAAGCCAAATTACCAGCAGGGACTCTAAAGGGACTGGAGGTGAGGAGCTGCTGCACCCAAACAATCAAGATGGGAAAATGGCTGCAGCGCTCCAAAACCTTCCTCCCCCAGAATACAGAGGAAGATGAGAATGTGTCTCTGAAGATGTCTGTCAGACAGTCGCACTGACTGACACTTGCTGTCTTTCAGCTGAATGAAAGGCTGCTCAAGTAATCAGACAAACAAGGACAACTTCAGTTTGTGGTTCTGTGTGTGTGTGTGTGTGTGTGTGTGTGTGTGTGTGTGTTTGGAAGGAGGGCTGCTGATTGGTTGGCAGTATCCATCTGGCTGCTTTGTCTATAGGCATGCTGCCCCACAACAATTATGCTTCCATCCGTAAAGTGTGTGTGTGTGTGTGTGTGTGTGTGTGTGTGTGTGTGTGTGTGTGTGTGTGTGTGTGTGTGTGTGTGTGTGTGTGTGTGTAAAAAAGGGGGAGGGTGTAAGGAGGGGATCCAGATGTTGGGTTTATTCTCATTCTACCCCATCCCATTTATTTTAATCCATCACCCTCCCCCACAGCATTATACAGCAAGCCATCTGCACACACACACACACACACACACACACACACACACACACACACACACACACACACACACACACAGCCTCCGGCATGCTACCACTAATGCGTGTTAGCTCAGCCAGGTGGCTGCGTGGCCTCAAATGGGTCCTCGTGCACCTCTAGCTCTGTGTTGATTGGAGTGAATGCAGCTGGTATGAAGTTATGCAGAGCTGCTCACCACTGTTAAACTGGGTCAGTGTGTGTGTGTGTTGTGTATTTCTTTTTTTTTTTGGGTTGGAGACACACTTCTTATTTAAAATATGAATTGTGTATATGGCGAGCTGTTTGAAATTCATTTCATGGTGGTGTGGGAGAGTAGAGAGAGAGAAATTAGATCCTGATCAGCTTTACTTCTGTTTCAGAAGCTTCTCCGACCCAGAAAAGAATAATTCTGGTGGGAACGTTTATGCAGTTTAAACAATATGAATAGATACTGGCACAAACGATTGCAAAATATAGCTTAAATTAATATCAGTTAAGCTTGACAACAATCTTGGTTTGTTGCCTTTCTGTCTTCTTCCAGTTGTGGGAGTATATTTATTCGAGTGCTATACTTAAGTACAATTTTAACATATTTGTACATTACTGAATTTTTTCCATTTTATGCGACTTTATACTTCTACTCCACTACATTTCAGGGAGAAATATACTTTTCACTCCATTTGCTTGACACTTAGAGCTACTTTTTACATAGTCTCGCATTGCCAGACCTATCGCCAGCGTTGTGGAGTGCTTTTTAAAAAAAAACAATCACAGTCGTCTTCACTGAGCTCCGGACACAGCGACGGTGGCTCTGCAAAATAGTCAGGAAGGAACTTGTTTTGGTGGAACATTTGCACCCCGCAAAATAAAACGCCACATGGAATATTAAATGAAGTTAACTGTTCACACAATACAGTAACATGAGCTATTTAAAATAGCTCAAAAACTGAAAAGCGACCCTGTGCAGTTTGAGTACACAGTAATCAAAAAGATATTACTGTCACATCCTCCATCCTTCAGTCAGTTTGGACCCATCAGTGAAGCTCGGGTGATAATATTTGCCACATTGATCTAACCCGTTATTTTACTGTTCATAACATCTTATTCGGTCTCTCCTTCTGTTGCAGCCAAACATGACGTGAACGGCAACAGGACTGTTCCACCTTTCCCAGAGGGGACAGAGATGGCCATATTTGGTGAGTGTTAATTTCACGGTATATTTTGCTCAGTGGTATATAGTAGTGGTAGTTTATATTAGCTACTATCGTGCTAGTTTAAACTAATTTTGATCAAGTCATTATGTATAAATCCAACATGTAGTGTTGCTTCAGGGCCTAATCCACAGTCACACTGCACCTCTTTTTTGTCTACCACTGGCCTCAATGTAAATACTCAAATTTGACAATATCTGAACCTTTGTGTGTTTGTTTTTCTGCAGAAATGCAAATTATTATTTTCATTATCTATGTATCTGTAGCTCTTTTTCTTGATTAATTGATTAATCATTTAGTTTGTGACTGAAACAGTTAACCGATTGTCAAAATAGTCACAGAATTATTTTATTAGAATATAGCATTGAAAATCGTGCTTGGAAATACTGGATATGATAGAACAACACAATTTAATTTTGCTAAATAAAACACATCACATTCATTATTAATTTCACTTGTTTTTATTTTCAACAATTGTGTTTCCAAATACAATACACATTTTCCATGGGCTAAAGGCTAAGGCAAAAATGTGGATAGTCATCATGGAAACATTAATTGTTCATGTGACCAGGGCTGGGAAAAAAAATTTTTTCTTTCACAGAACCGTATAAAAATAACGTGCAATAAACTTGCCGCAAACTTCAACAAAGAAAACCGTGCTGTACACAGTTTTCAGATAATTGGAAACAGAACAGAAATAAAATGCAATACACAATTATTTTTTTTCTTACAGCAACAAGTGCTCTACAGTAAGTTCAAAATGTTTCTACTTCTAAACTGGCATCAAAATTTCAACAAAGTACACAGTTGCCATTCAATGTGTGTTTAAAGTATGTATCCATTTACCAAATGGAATGGCAGCGATTGGCAGAACAGGCAGCAAAGGGACAGTACTCTGATCCAATGGAAATCTAATTTGTCAGATTGACAGCATTCTAGCCCAATGGATTTTTTTTGGGGGTGGGCAGCAATCATATTTCAGGGGGCGGGTGCCACCCTGGGCCGGCCCTCTAGACCCGCCCCTGAAACACGGGCCTTTTCTGTTTTGTTGTCTGGTAAAATGGATGGGATGTTGAAGGCTGTTCATCAAAGTTTTGGTTTCTTTTCTTGGAAGGTATGGGCTGTTTCTGGGGGGCAGAGAGGAAGTTTTGGAGACAAAAAGGGGTTTATTCCACCCAAGTGGGCTACGCGGGAGGATACACACATAACCCCACCTACAACGAAGTCTGCACAGGTAGCACGCCGATACACACTCACACATAGCGTGCTGGACAGTGGGTTGTCAACTGAGAGTCAATAGACGGTGGAAAACAAGACACACATAAACAGAACAGTGAATCGTTTCCCCCCAGGCCCTATTATACTGGGGCATGGATACGGTTGCTATTGAAGCCTGACCACTCTGAGCTGACTGTGTTTCTGTGTGATGCATGCCCAGACCTCCCAGTGATTCCTCCAGCCAGCCAGTGCAGAGTGAAGCCATCATTAGACCTGCATCACCACCTGTCTCTCTTACTTTCTAACGTATTCTTCTAGAAAGTTTCACATAAGCAAATAACTTAACCAAATGAAATGACAAGTGTGTAAAGTTGTTATTTTAAGTTACATATGTTGTTTCTTTGTGCAGCACCCAGTAGTTTGGAGCAGGGGTCTTCAACGTCTTATAGGCCAGGGACCCCTAAGCAGAACGAGAGACCGAGTAGGGACCCCCTAAACGCATATATCGTATACTATTGAGTTGCATATTAAACTGTGCAGAATAGATGAAAAGAAATGCATATTATTTATGCATCATGTTTTAATGTTAAACGTACATCTGCGATAGAGTGCGGATCGGGCCGCATTTTTCTGTCCGAGCCCGGCCCGCGTCCGACACAGTTAAAATCTCATTTTTTTCTCATACTAATGACACATGTACGTTTGTTTGTGTGGAAAGTCCGCTTTTATTAAGGAACTGTAGGAAGGCATTCGGAAATGTCAACAGATGAGCGCATCAGCGCACACGGGGCAACAAGCTCACGTTAACACAGGCGCGCACAAGAGGCCCAATCATATCGCGCTGATGTGACCGAGCCCAACCCGAACATCATTTCTAAATATCTGTCCGAATTTTATTGTTGTAGTTTGTCAATGTGGAGCCAATTTGAGATACTTTGTATCCAACTGGATACAACACTTTTCTTATCAGATGGAGTAAAAACTAATATTTCTCTCTGAGAAGTAGTGGAAGTATAAATAAGCATAAAGTGGGAATACTCAAGTTATAATTGTACTTAAGTACATTACTTAAGTAAATGTACTTAGTTACATTCCACTACTGTATTTATATTTACTGATGCTGCTTTAGAAGTCATTGCCTTTGCTCTCAGTGCATTAAGATTTGCATTAAGACTTATATGTAGCGCTACAAAGATGAATCAATTACAGTAATCGGTTGGTTGTCAACTATTAAATTCTCAACTGTTTTGATAATTGATTAATCGGTTTGAGTCGTTAAAGATGATCTGATTCCACTTGACAAAATGTGATTATGTTCTAGTGTCTTCTCTCCTCTGTGACAGTAAACTGAATATCTTTGAGTAGTGGACAAAACAAGACAATTGAGGACGTCATCTTGGGATTTGGGACGCACTGATCCATATTTTGCACCAATTTATGACGTTGTACTGTATAGACCAAACAACTAATCGATTAATCGAGAAAATGATCGTCCGATTAATTGACAAGTAAAATAATTGTGAGTTGCAGCCCTACTTCAATGGTTGACTATCAAACACACAGTCAGTTGTTCACAGTGAAATAGTGGCATAATGAGAATGTTAGGTAATGTAACAGTAAAATGTCTGTGCTCTGGTTCCAGCCACTACTTTATTTTTCCGTTTTGTCCGAGATGATTTTATTCCTGCGAGATTGTCCTGCCGAAGCATTAATTTAATATCGACCGCTGCTTTGTCGCTGTTCGCCTATATCTACCGTAGGAATCCATAACTCCTCATATTAAAAAAGTAATAAAACAGAGAGAGAGCTGGGAGTGGAGGTAGAATGAGAGACAGGAGGCAGATAAGGTGCAGCGTAATAGGTCACACTCATTACTAACGCCAGCTGCTGTCTGTCCATCCGTCAGCAGGAGTGATCGTTTGTTATGGTTGAGCATTATATAAGGTGTTATATTCTATTGAGGTGTACATTTCAGAGTTTTCAGTTGAATCACACAGTCTTCATCAGTTGTCAGCTTCATCAGTTCTTGTGTACTTACCATTATTCTTAGCACTTTAGGACTATTTCATCATTTACACCTAAAAGTTTAAAATGCCTGACAGGACTTTTTCAACCAGGAAGTCCTAAGAGTCCTAAAATGAAAAGGTACAACATTTACAGTTTCATCACAATTTACCAAACTCTGCAAATAATAAAGTGTGCATAATAGCTCAGAGGTCTGGAAGAAGCAAGTAAGTTGACCAGGAGTTGAGAAGGTTTTGTCAACTGCAAGATGATTCTCCACAAGTTCTCAAAGAGATAGACATAAGTTCCTTTATATTCAACCCACAGAATGCTTTAAAAGTCATTTTCAAGTTGGCGTATTTTCTGGACATAGTTATGCTTGAGCTCTCTACAGCAAGGATTAACAAAGCCAAGTCATCCACTATAGACCTATGGAAAGGTGTATCAGTCCTAATGACCTCAGCATCACAAGAACTAGAGGAGGGCGACTAGGCAAGGTGTGATTTCTTTTTTTTTTTTTCTTTTCTTTTTTTCTCGAGACCGCGGAGGGGGGTTGTTCTTGTTCAAATGTGTTTGTCTGTTCTGTTTTTGTTGTTTAAATGAAAAATAAATAAAAAATTGATCTTAAAAAAAAATACAATGGGGCAGTAAAAACAGTACATATTGCACCTTAACTCAAATTATTACTTCATTAAAACAATAAAACAATAAATAGATAGATAGATAGATAGATAGATAGATAGATAGATAGATAGATAGATAGATAGATAGATGGACTTTATTAATCCCTAGATAGATACATGGACTTTATTAATCCCAAAACAGATAGATAGATAGATAGATAGATAGATAGATAGATAGATAGATGGACTTTATTAATCCCTAGATAGATACATGGACTTTATTAATCCCAAAACAGATAGATAGATAGATAGATAGATAGATAGATAGATAGATAGATAGATAGATAGATAGATAGATAGATGGACTTTATTGATAGATAGATAGATAGATAGATAGATAGATAGATAGATAGATAGATAGATAGATAGATAGATGGATGGATGGATGGATGGATGGATGGATGGATGGATGGATGGATGGATGGACTTTATTAACCCCAAAACACATGGATGGATGGATGGATGGACTTTATTTATCCCAAACTGGGAAATTACTGTGTTACAGCACCAAGTTACAAGGACATACACACATACTCACACAAATACAAGAAATATGCTAGAAATAATAAATAAGATAAAAACACTTCAAACTACCAGAACACCTACTGAAAAAAATATACCTGGGAATAGGAACTTGAGGAATGAAAAGAATGTACAAGTACATACCAATACAAACATGTTTGTAAGCTGTGAATTGGAAGGGAGCTCAAACATTAGTGGTAAACCCAATGTGAAACTTCGGTCGTCTCTCACGAACTCACCGATGTTGAATTTTGCAGGTAGGACAGGCCACGTCGAGGTGGTGAGAGTTGTCTACCATCCGGAGAAGACCAGCTTCGCCAACTTGCTCGCGGTTTTCTGGGAAAGCCACGACCCGACTCAAGGTACAACCTCTCAGCCACGGACTCATTATCCCGATTATTTCGGACACTGCTCGAACGCAGCGTATCGCAGTAGTATCCTGTCATGAACTTGAAATGTGAAATTTTGACCTGTAGGTGGCACGAGATCAAAAGTCACGAGGTCACCAAAGTCATTAGGATTTATACTAGCGTGTGATTGACAGACTGACAGACACACGTTGCCATGTCTAGAGCCGCATCACTCCAGTGGCTGAAATCTTGGAGCTAATGAGACATTGTGGTTGACAAGCTGACACCGAAATGATGAATGGAATACGTGATGAAATGATCGAAACAAACAGCATTCAGTTGTGTCTAGACAGACAAGTTATATTTTTGGAAAAAAATGCTGTCAGCTGTTGTTTTCAGATGATCTGACGTTGCCTCAGCCAAGAACTGAGGAGGACGAATGCAGGTCAAGTCAGCTGAAATCTTGATATTCACATTTTTTGCGTGTTTAGGGATGCGACAGGGGAACGATGTTGGGACAGCGTACCGCTCTGCCATCTACACCGACACGAAGCAGCAGCTCGAGGAAGCGTTGGCCTCCAAAGATCAATACCAGAAGGTACCCGCGTCTCTTCACCAATCAGCCTTTTAATAACTCTATCATCGCCACTTCTCCTCTCCTCTCTCTACATTTAATCTGTCTCTTTTCTTCTGTCCTCGTTTTCTTCCCTGTCGCTCCTTTCTTTTTTTCACCGACTCCATTTCCCAGCATCCCCCTCCATGCTGCCCATCCCTCTTTCTTTTCACTATGTCTGAGAAACAGTCACAGAGATGCTTTTGGCGTCAGCAGATGAATACTGAAATATAAAGGGTGTGTGTGTGTGTGTGTGTGTGTGTGTGTGTGTGTGTGTGTGTGTGTGTGTGTGTGTATGTGTATGTGTATGTGTGTGCACGTGTATCTGCCATATATATCCATATGCTTTTAACACACACACACACACACACACAAACACACACACCCTCTGTTGAACTCTCTCCTGCTGAGACTTCTGCATCACTATCCCACCAACAGGGCTTGTTGCCATGGAAACTGATGAGGAGGCGGTTACTCTATTCTTTTCTGTTCTAGTGTAGTCTGGTCTTCATTAAAGTCCCTTTTCTCTCTCCCTTATTCCTCTCTTATTTTCGCTCTCTCTTATTCCTTGTCCTTTTCAGTCTAGAACCTTGCTTCCTTCAGAAGGATTTGTCTTACTCAGGCAGTGGGTCTTTGTTTTACTCTTTCTGCCTCCATCGCTGCTGAAGTCCTAATGGAAACATGAGCTGATGTGTTGAGCAAAAAAAAAAAACCTGGTTCCTGGGTTTAAGCACTTGACTAGTTTTGCAACTAGAAAGCATCATTGCAGTTAGTGGGGTCATATGGAGATTTTAATTGCTTTAATCATGCCCCCACTTTTAATTAATAGCTGCCAATAAGTAGGAAAAAAAGACTTTGGATACTGTATCCTAATCAAGTGCTGTTAGAATACTAATATTGTACTTGAGTAAAGCCTTTTTCAGACATGGAATAAGAATACGTACACAGGTGTATTTCTTTATGTTAATGTTCCTTAAAGGGATAGTTTGGATGTTTTGAAGTGCGGTTACATTAGGTAATTATCCATAGTCGGTGTATTATCTACAGAAGATGGCGATCGGCACACCCCCAGTTTGGAGAAGCAGGCAGGAGTACAGACATAGAAGCTAAGCAGAGTACCGCTGTGGACGGGGGCAGCAGCTAAACACATTTTAGCTACCTAAAAAAATCAATAATAATTTAAGTTTATGCTATATTTAGAACATTTTCACCACTTTACCTTGCGGTCAGACTGGGGACGGGGAACTGAAGCCGTTATCTATGCTCTCTTCAAAGCCACCAGGCTCCTTTGACAAAAACAGTAATTTTACCTCGCAGAATATAGGAGTTGCTGGTCTACCGCTGCCTCCATCGGTTAGTAAGTCATGTTATTGTGTAACTTCGTTCAGACTTGGCAGCATATTTACAGAAAGAAACCATACTAGTGCAATATTTGGAGTTTGTTGTTTGTTCATTAAGATCCCCATTAGCTTCTGTCTGTCTTAAACAGAAGCTACTCTTCATTAAAGGAACACGCCGACTTATTGGGACTTTGTCTTATTCACCGTATCCCCAGAGTTAGATAAGTCCATACGTACCCTTCTCATCTCCGTGCGTGTTGTAACTCTGTCTGACGCACCCACCGCTAGCCTAGCTTAGCACAGATCCTGGAGGTAACCGGCTCCATCTAGCCTACTGCTCCCAATAAGTGACAAAATAACGCCAACATGTTCCTATTTACATGTTGTGATTTGTAGAGTCACAGCGTGTACAAATAACAAGGTCACATGAGACATAGCCATCTTCTAACCGTATACAAACTGGGAACTATATTCTCAGAAGGCGAAGCACTGCTACTTGGGCGGAGTGATCAGCGCAACACCTGAAAAGCACCGTTGTTAATCTCTCCTCCAAGTACTCCGCCCAAGTAGCAGAAGTAGCAGTGCTTCGCCTTCTGAGAATATAGTTCCCAGTTTGTATACGGTTGGAAGATGGCTGTGTCTCATGTGATGTGATGTGATGTGTCATGGAGTTTTTTGTCCTTTCACAGACTACATCACTGATGGATTAATAAACTTAATTTGCCATCTATGTCTTAATTTATGACTTTCGTGAATCCACTAATACATTTCCAAATCAATTAACATTTAATGCTGCTGTCTGTTCAATTATGTCCAACATGCACAATCATTGAACGAGGGACCCTCGTTTTAATTCCTAATATGCTCACAGGTCTAATTAATACTGTGGTTATGAGATAGTTTTGAATGTATAACAGTGATTTAGCATTTCTCTCTTTCTCTCTCTGTGCATGTTTAACCTTGTGCTGCTGTGATCTTTATTGTTAATCTGATGCCCTTAAATTCAGACTTCTTCCATGTCGAAGGTGATACTGAAATGTTCCAGGTCCGGCCGAGTAAGATTGCCATTATGACTTTTATTTTATTTGGCTATGCCAAACCTGCCTCCACAGCTCCGCGGAGGAGGGTCTAGCTAGTCCCCACAGCATTCCAGGATGGGAGAAAAACATGCTCTGGTTTATTGACATTTCTTTAAACCAATCACAGTCGTCATGGGCGTCGCTAAGCGCCGGACGGAGCCACGTTGCCACTGCAAAATAGCCTCGGGAAGGAACTTGTTTTGGTGGAACGTGTGTACGTTCAAAAGTTGTTTTAGTCGTGCGACAGAAAACTCAGATTGGACAGATAGTCTGGCTAGCTGTCTGGATTTACCCTGCAGAGATCTGAGGAGCAGTTAACCATAGTCCTCAGAAATCCACATTTAAACTATCAACGCAAAGAAAGAAGAAGGTTACGGACATCCGGCCCGAAAAGAGTGTGATCTGGCGGAATTCCTGGCGGCAACGGAGCAATCCCAGAAGTGGGACGTCGTGGATATAGACTAATGGAAAAAGTGACCAGGGTGCTTATTCAGATATGAGGCAGACATGTTAAACTGCCATCAGCTTAATGTAAAGATGTGCAAAAGGGGCTTAGAATTCTCATACAATTGCGTAAAACCCAGTCAATCTCATAGCCTTTATATCAGAGTATCTTTGCACTGATTTCCCAAGGCTCTAAAGACCAGCAGCTTGTTTCCCGAAAGTATCTTAATGTTGAGATAATTGTCAAATTAATGTCATGCAGCTTGTTATAAGTGCAGGTTGTTTTAGGTCCCAGTAAACCCATTTAGTGGTAATAAACTGGAGTAGCTGACGTGTGCAAGTGTGCTTTTGTACCCTCTTGTGTTGAGTTGAACTATGATGCACTGTGTTCTGTCACGTTAGCTGTGCGCTATCTTAACAGGATGTCATTGGGGAACAAAAATGCAATGCAACAAATCACAGTGCTGAAGGAAAGTAATTAATCAAAATGACAAGAGACAAAAGGTATGTGTGAAATACTGTGCACACAAGAAATTTCAAGATCCAAACAGCATTTTGCCAAGAAATTCACCGAGCGCATTCATGCTGCGAAGAGAATTGCCCTTTACTAGATTACAAACAAGATATCACATATTTAAATCTTGTTTTTCCTTCATGCTGTGGATTTCTTTGGTCGACAGAGGCGAATCCCAGTCGTTTCGTTGACCTAGTAGCACCAACATCAGGATCCACATCAAAATCTATCAGGCAGATTACTGTGTAATTGACAGATTTGGGCTATTTTGTGGTCTTACTATATTGCCCCCTGGTGGCTGGCTGCAGTATAGGTCATAAATCCCGCCCCTCCTTGTTAGCGCATGAGACATGGGCCAAACTAAAAAGAAGAAAAGTACAATTCAAATACATTTTTCCCAAAGTTGGTTTGCGGCAGTTAAGGTATATGACGCTGATTGTGCTGTTTGTTCAAGTGTTCTGATTAGTTTGGTTTTTATTAGCTATTTTAAGAAGAAAAAAACGTGTTGAAACACAGCCTGCATCCGAGGTATTTTGGCTTCACTTTTGTACAGTGGGAGAAAGTAGCGACGCGGCGTCCATCTTTATATATACTCTATGGGAACAACTGCATTGGCTGTTTGCAGCAACAAAAAATATGAACGGTTCAGCAGTGAATTGTGCGCAAATGATGCAAGGTGAAAAATAAGCTTCGCTGTCTGCCTCAACACACATTTACACCAACATTTCCACTCTCACACAGGATATATAATAATGTAACAGGCATTTACTGAACGCTGCTCCTCAGAGGATTAATCCTATTAAATGTGTTGACACATTGTGTCAAATAGTGTCATCCTGTGGTCAATATTTTAATTTTTAACTGGCAGAAAGCGAGAATAGCACTTTTGCATTCAATTTTAGGAGGTGTAGTGAACAAAGCTTTGATCTATAATGGCCATAGATGGATTGATGGAAGATTGATTGATTGATTGATTGATTGATTGATTGATTGATTGATTGATTGATTGATTCCTGGCTTCATCTAACCACTACACCTCTTTATCCATTTTTCTAGGTTTTGTTTCCTCATTCTTTTCTCACCAGATTGCCTCCCCCACCTTTTTCCATCGTGTGTGTGTGTGTGTGTGTGTGTGTGTGTGTGTGTGTGTGTGTGTGTGTGTGTGTGTGTGTGTGTGTGTGTGTGTGTGTGTGTGTGTGTGTGTGTGTGTTTGTTTGTGAGCAGTTGGCCTACAGCAAACACACTTCATGCCAAACCATCTGGGCCTTAAATCTGTCCAACACAAAAAACGCTTTAGTTGCAAAACTAACACACACACACACACACACACACACACACACACACACACACACACACACACACACACACATATGCATACACTGATGGTTGGAGTTAGTTCCGATTATGTTTTGACTCCTTTTATTTTAATTTTATTAATAGTCTGTAACTATATATGTCATCTGAAGTCTTCTGTATCTGATGTTTTGCACAAAACTTTCAAATGTGTGCCAAAAAAGATGAGGACATTTCAATAATTCAGTTTTTTTTTCTCTGTTGAGAGTAGATGCAGCATTCACTTCCGTACATTGACTTTGCATGCATACTCACAGCGCCATCTTTAAAATATTAATGAATCTGTGCTCCCAAAAACATCTCGGGTGGAGTCCTCCTCCTTCCTGTTGATGAAGTCTTTGTAGGTGGCTTTCTTTCTCTTTGTCCCTACCACACTTCTTCTCTCCTCATTCCACCCAAAATGAACATGTAAAATGCATCACAGCACGGAGGGTTTTCCCAGGACACGCCTCACAGACACTCACTGAATTTGTATTAATATCCACTCCGATCCCCAGAGTCAAATAATGTCTTCTTCTTTTCCAGCCGCATTCTCACACATGCAGACATAGACGATGGAAGTGTGAGAAAGGGATGTACAGATGGAAGAAGAGAGAAGGTTTAGGCTACGAGTGGTGATAAAGAGAGAGAATAGTCTGGTTAATTTGGTGTCAGGGTATTATTGACTATGTTCACTGTGCTGCCTGGCTTGGTTGTATTGTTCACACAGAGTGATTGGGGAATTGTGTTTGTGTGTGTGTGTGTATATGTGTGTGTATGTTTCTGTGTGTAAAGTACAACAGCACTGCAGAAAATTACCTTGCAGGCGCCTGGCGGTTGTCTGCAGCATGAAAGGAGCCTCCCTTTTCTTCTCTTGCCTCCTACCAGTCATTAGGGTGTGCACTGCGTCTAAAATGGCAGGTGTAAGTGGTAACTGTGTGTCTGCACTTGCATGCTTGCTTTATGTAATAATGTGTGCTTGCTCGGTGGGTGCTAAAAGCAGTGTGTACTCATTGTTCTGGCATCTCGTTCCCTCTTGATACACCTCTCCGGCAACATTTTCTTTTCATAAACACTCATATAGCTTCTTCTAAACACAAAACAGCTGCTCTTTTTTCCTCTTTTCTTTCCTTTCTATTTCCTCTTTGTCTATGAAATCCCTCTCTAGCACATGCCAGCTTCACCTCTTTTTTCATTCCTCTCTCTCTGTCTCGTGGGTGCTTATCAGTATCGTTCACGTTTCCCCTGCTTTACCAGAGCAGTCAAGGTATTTGCATTTCAAATGAGAAATCTACTTGTCTGACATGCAAATTAATGGATGTGAATGATGCATCTATAGCAGGCTGCTAACATAGCAGCAGGACCTGCCCAAACCAACGCACTGAAACACTGAAAAGGCAGGGAGGATGTTTAAGGATTCCACTAGACCATTATCATGGAAAATGCAGCCATTTTGGGTATCACAGGTAGTGTTGGATGATGTCAGTGCCCATCATTTTTTTTTCCGCTTTAAGCTGCCAATTGCCAATATTTTGTGCTTATTCATTATCTTAATTGAATAGTCCACCAAAATCTTTTCAGTATCAACCCCCCCCCCGTAGGCTCTGAAAAGGTTGCTTTTATAAAGAAAAGGCATCTGCTGTCAAATGTTGAGTGTCGACCCAGAAAAAGAACGTGTCACAACACATCAAAATAAGAAGAAATTTGTCAAATTACTCCTGCCGCATAAATTAGCCTACTTCTCTGTCATTCATCTTGAAGTTCCAGACAATTGTTTTTGCTAGAAAATGACTGTACAGCGTACGCTACTGAAGAGTTTTACAGTCTGTTTTCTAAAACAAATCTGACAAAAGTCTCAGGGTTGGTAACTGAAAAGGCACGCGGCCATTTTATTTTCTTCTGCTACTCCGTAGATCCTGTGCAACTAAACCGTGATTTATGCTTCTGCGGAGGCTCTACGCAGAGCTTTCGCTGTAGCCTACGTAAGTTTATACTATGTGCGTTGGCGTGTGCGTCGATCTCTTTAAGAGAATAGCCGGGCCGGCATGTGTGTGTGTTGGGCGTGTGTGTGTATCTTCAGAGAACCTTAATTCAAGACTAATCAGACATACAGAAATTTGTGGCTTAAACTTATTTTAGACTCTTAGCCCAAACCATCATTGACTCCCATTTAAAAAAAAAAAAAAAAAAAAAATGCTTTTCAGCAGCTTTGCCTCGTGAAGCTCAGGTGCTCTGACTTTGTTCATGCTCGTGGTTGGAAAGTATAATTGTGTCCCTCTTTTTTCACAATTGGCATATCACGGCTAAACAAAATGGCATGTTGATTTTAAATTTCAAGTGAAATTTAGTGAGCTGTCAATCTTCCTCTATAATACCATTCAAATTTCATTTGTTATTTTTTTTGCTCAAATGCAGGCTGTTATTAATATGTACTACACTACTCAGGTTTATGCATTGTCAATGCCACTATAAGCATGTGGTTGTTGTTACACGTTCTGTCCACTAGAGGGACTTCCAACATTAGCCTGGCATTAAGAGTGACCTAAGTCATGGCGCATTGAACGCAACTTTGTTTACAAACACAAATCAACAGAGAAATCTGTAATCAAAATTATCTAACATGTCTAGTGAAGCGGCTCTGTTGTTAAGGCTAACAGTGCTCGGTTAGCACAATGACATCATGTTAGAAAGCACAGCCGGAACGATTTGTCATAAAGTAAAGTAACAGTAGTGTTAGCTATGATGCTAACGGCATTAATAACTAAGCCAAACGGTGCTGTCACTACTATATTAGTGATTTATAAGCAACCTTTTTCTTGCAGATTGTCACGTTACTGAGAATACAGCTGTTAGAAGTTAATATATGAAGCCAAAGCTAACTCTGACAGCTGTAGGGCAGCTAACATTAACTTTAGCTGTCTCCATGAAGCTCCCAGCTAAGCTCCTATAACTCGCGACGCAGTTAGGAAACAAGAACAAGCTAACTAATGTTAACACAAGCACTTTGGCTTGGTGAATGTCGATTTTAAAGTCATGTTAAAACTATTTCCCGTCCTTCCAATTTCAAATTGCCTGTCACTCCCCCTGTACTAACGTTAGCTCTGTGATGTTGTACTAACGTTACTCGGTACGTAACGTTAGCTCTGTGATGTTGTACTAACGTTACTTGGTACGTAACGTTAGCTTAGACCCCAATGCTTAGACCTCATAATGCCTTGTGTTTCTCACTTCCGCTAACTTATTGTTCATATGACGTGACACGTGTGGGTAGGCTAAGGCGAGAAGAGGGAGATTAGCTAACGTTAGCCAACATATTTATAAAAAAGTCACATTCGAATAGTGATTTCAGCATTCCAATAGTATAATACTGTTCGAATTATATCGACTTTCGGTATTCGTTCCAATAGCCCTACTGCTGAATGCTTTAAAGCTTTAGTGCGTAACTTTTTATATTAATGAACGTCCGCTACATTCAAGCCATTGCCAAATGAGTTGATACAAAGCTAATTAAGGCTATCAGCTCCACACAACTCTCTCTGGATTTCTCAGTATGACTATGTTCAGAAGATTGTGGCGTCTGGCGACTTTCGTGCGCAGGAAGATCGAGCGAAGATAATGACCTCTTCTGAAGAGTCCATCATGTTTTTTTAATCCTCCGTGTCCTCCTTGGCTACTAGCAACTGTGTGGAGGAGGGGTGGGGGTGGTACGCGATCACAGAAGGCTTGTATCATGTGGATACGCCGACAGTTTTGTTGTCATTACTTATAATTCCTCACGGGGTAGACAGAAACTACACACTATAGCTTTAACTTGCAGTTTGCAGTGTGTTCCGGCTACAAATGTCTGCACAAAACAATCTCACTTGACTTTAAAGCACTAAATGATTTTGGAGACAAAATACAGCTCTCCATACCTCTTAAGCCATCAGGCCGTAGCTTGATTTCTGTTCAGAGGGTTAATAGTGAATCAAAAATCTTTAGTTTCTGCAATTTACATATCTGAAATAAACTTACAGAACAGATGAGGTCTGCTCAAACTATATATTGTTTTAAATCAAGGCTACCTTAGTATAACTTTATTTATTTGCCTACCATTAGTTTTTTTTATTTGATTTGATTTAGGTCTATTTTCATTTTCCTGTTAAATGTTTTTTTCTCTTTCCAGTCTCAATCATAAAGTGTAGCTGCAACAGAGAGGAGAGTCCCATTCGGACTAACTGCCCCCACCCTACTTACTCAAATTAAATTGTAGTGTCAGTACAGGAAGTGATGAATCAAACACTCTGTCCATTAAAACGCTAAACTCGCCAACGTTAGATCTTTTATCTCTTTGGTATTTTCTGTTGTAGCAACATCACAGACTCTCTGGGTTCGTTTGCTGACGTCTTCTTTTAACAACTTCTGAGCGCTGACGTCAATGAAGTTAAAATGGTTTTCAAACAATTAGCTCTCAATAACTATTAGAGGCACCAATGTGTGAAATTACCCAGCACCACTTTAAGTCTGATTGTTTTTTTCTACTAAAAATAAACAGAGAACTTTTTAGTATTTCCCCCGGGGGTTATTCCTCTCAGCCTGAAAGTGCATTCAAAACAAGGATTGGTACCAATTAACATTAAGCTTGTCTGTCTGGGTTGCACTGAATGGATACATTTGTAAAGTCATTGACAGTCATACAGTCCAAGTCCTTTTTTAAGATAAAATATACAATAAACACACTTTCAGTAATGGTTGAAGGTTGAAAACAGGAGTTGGCCTTTGAGGTTTGTCCTGGAAGCAATTGAGAACTGGATAAAACACAACACATTCCATCATAGTGATTAGAAAAAGATGAGTTAGACCAAATGTTGAAGTCCGACCTAAATGCTAATGTCACCATGCTAACATGCTGATATTTAGCAGGTACAATGCTCAACCTTAGTTTAGTGCAGGGGTCTTCAACGTTTTTTAAGCCAAGGACCCCTTAACTAAGAGA
The DNA here is from genome assembly GCF_010015445.1 of Perca fluviatilis. Classification (NCBI taxonomy): domain Eukaryota; kingdom Metazoa; phylum Chordata; class Actinopteri; order Perciformes; family Percidae; genus Perca; species Perca fluviatilis. Next base: position 28,934,776 of record NC_053129.1, on the reverse strand, counting down.
TAGAGGGAGCAGGGATCCCCAAATACATATTTTGTATAAAATCAAGTTGCATATTAATCTGGGCCTACAATAAAGTGTGGGCAGCCTTAACCCAAATACATATATTTTTAATGCATGGAATACTAAGCTATTGAAATAATAATTGTTGGCATGATTTTATAAATTATCTTTTTAATGTTAAACATACATGTGGCGCAGTGAATCCTTAGGATTACCTGTATCTGTGGATGGCTGTCTTAGTCCTCCTGCACACTGCAGTCCTGGCTGCGTGGCGTGTCCGTTTTTCTTTCGGCCCCCATGTTAACAGGTTAGAGCAGGGGTGTCAAACTCAATTTCCCTAAGGGCCACACTGGAAAAAGAGAAGACATGTATAGTTTATTGACATACTTTTATTTCATCGAAAAAGTAAAATATCTTTGACTCACTTTTTGCATGTATCATATAGTCTTCTCACTTACAGTTTGGTCCACATAAAGCCCTGAAAAAGTGAGCAATAAGGTTCCAAAGCCATTTTCTAAGTAGGCTACCACACAGCTGACTCGCAACAACCTCTTTCACAGCCTGAATATGCAAACTCTCTGCTTCTGGGGGAATTTCTGAGTCTCAAAGTCTGCAAATTTGCCAAATTCTGCTTTGAGTGTCGCGTAATTGCAAGTTGAAAAACAGTTTCCCATGTTTTTGGTTTGGCGCACAACTAGGCGGGCCAAAATTTATTGTGAACCTAAATTGATATGCGGGCCGGATCAGAATGTGCGAGGGGCCGGATTTGGCCCGCCCACGTCTCAGGCGCAGCTTGTGAAATACAATTAATAAATGACATTTTGATGTTTGAAAGTGTCTAGGTTTTGACATAAATGCAGATATAAATGTAATTTAAAAAAATTATAATAATAATTATCGATTTTCAAATATTGCACCTGTCAATACAGACCAAAATATCGAAATATGTGCAAACACATGTACGAACACAAAATATATTGACAAAATAAAGTTGAAGAACACACTATTATTTCATTTTATCAAGGGGAAACATACATGTGTACAGACAAGGCTAGCAGCAGCAGCGCCGCGTTAGACACGTTTCTGGTGTGCAAAGAAATAGAAAACGCCACGCAGCCGCCACGCAGCCGCCACGCAGCCGCCACGCAGCCGCCACGCAACAGAAACTCCACGCTCACACCATGCAGCCAGTGTGCAGGAGGCCTTAGTGACTACCTACAGGCCAGTAAGCCTATCATTAATGTTTTTTTCAGAAATAGGCTGACTTTTATATTTGCTAATAATGTGTGGGATTCATGTTAAGACATTTTAATTTTTGAAAAATAACTTGCTGGCCCCCTTGCAGTAACTCTGAGGACCCCTTAGGGGTCCTGGACCCCCTGTTGAAGGTCTCTGGTTTAGTGTGTAAGCATGCTAACATTTGCTAGGTAGCACTAAACTCAAAGTCTAGCTGAGGATGATGGGAATGTCTTTAGTTTTGCAGGTATTTGCTCATAAACACGATGAGATAATTTCACATAACAGTAGCTCGCATTTAATTTGTAACAACTGGCAATAACCTTTAAGCCACATGGATCCCTGCACTAGTATCAAGATAATGTTGCTTCAATTGTGAATCAGTTTAAAGATTGTTGCAGTATATTAACCATTTCTGTTAATTAACGAGTCGACACTGCTCCATAATCACAAGAAATGGAACGTATAATTAGGCAGTGAATTGTTGTGATTGTGATTATGTGATTGTAATGCAGCTGAATACACAAAATTAACTGAAGCGCCCAGTTATTAAATATTTAACCTGAATATTCAGCCAGTAAATGAAGCATTCACATAAAACTTTAATCAAAGCAACATGGAACAACTCTTTGACTGAGTCTTCATCATCATGCTTGGATCCTAATTTGAGCTCCAAAAGTTCCTGTTAGGTGCACTCATCATAATGTTTAAACGCCTGGAGAATAGTTCTGTTTTATTATTATGATTCGGGGCGTCCAACAGGATAATTACCATAAACCTGGTGCAGTCGCTTCCATGGGATTTGGGTTGCGGTAGCTGTCGGGTTTTGGGGCGGAAGAACAGCAGCTCTTTTAGAGGAAAAGGCTTAACATGTAAATGTCGAAAGCAATTAAGCTCTTCCATCACTCGTAATATGATCAAGCTGTGCTGTAAACATGCCTGAACACTTTCTAAAAACACAGCAACATCCCTCCAATAGGAATTCAAGTTTTGATGTGTGTGTGTGTGTGTGTGTGTGTGTGTGTGTGTGTGTGTGTGTGTGTGTGTGTGTGTGTGTGTGTTTGTGTGTGTGCGTGTTCATGCTTGCAGTTCATCTCTTTGTCTTTTAATTTACCCACATGCCATCTGGTTGAGTTATTTATATCACAAGGAGGAGAAGGTGTCATTACCAACTGATTCTACTGTGTGTGCATGTGTGTGTGTGTGTGTGTGTGTGTGTGTGTGTGTGTGTGTGTGTGTGTGTGTGTGTGTGTGTGTGCGCGTTGTCGTAGATTTTTCCTTAACACATTAGACACATTTGCAAGTGCATAAAAAAACCAGGATATCTGCATTAGTTTTTACACACAATCCATAATGTAAGGGCCTTTCAAATGGAAACCCACTATTTTTTAGGTTTCCAATTCCAACATTGTAGAGATTAAATAGAACTTAATTTCCATCATACACTATGCTATTTCTCTCTTGTCCTTGGCACATTCCTGCTGTGTTCTCTGTTGTTGCTGCAAAAACTGATTCCCACAGAGATCACTGAAGTTTTAACGTTATCATCTCGCTGTTCTTCCATTGTTTCTACTACAATGACTTCATTTGTTTGAGTCCGTTTATGTCCTTGCGAATCTACAAATGTCCTGTCTTTGTTGCTGCTTCTTTCAGGTATTAACGGAGGAAGGTTTTGGTGCGATTACAACAGAAATAGCCGAAGCCAAGCCATTTTACTATGCCGAGGATTACCACCAGCAGTACCTGAGTAAAAACCCTAATGGATACTGTGGCCTGGGAGGGACTGGAGTCTCCTGTCCAATAAGAATCAAGACCAAGGCCTAGATAGCCAATGACAGCCAATAACCAACACCTTCACTAAGTATGCAACAGTGCTTTAAAATGCTTACAGAATCCAAAAGCTTTGCGTTTTAAATATATAAAAATTAGGTTTTTGTATGCTTGAAGGAACAGGAAGTCTATTATTTATACTGTCTTACACCTGTGAACCTAATGATGTCGGCACTTCTCAGAGTTAAGACCACATCTCTCTGAAAATAAACTGTGATAGTCAAAGCATAATAACATGGATGTAACCCAGTGACTCAGCTCTTTGCTTTTAGTAAAAATACCAGTGCCTCAAAATGTATGAAAATTACATGTATTGTAAAAGTGATGTAGCATGTTACTTTGTGAAAGGCTTACCACAAAATAGACTCCTTGACACATGCAGTACTATTGCATATGTTAGATATATGAAAGTGTATACAATCAAATGAAATCTAGTAAAAAAGTGGCAAAATTCCAACCGTCTCAGCACAAAATATATTCCTAAAGGCATCAAATTGAGTGGATTTGAGTCCACATTTCACTGTTGTACATGAAAGATTAGATGTTGTGTTGGTTACTGTTTTGAAATACTACTGCAGATAAAATTCATTTTTTTATGCTCAGGGTCCTTAAAGAAGTCTGTAAAGGAATTAAAGTTTCTGAAATCCAAAGTCTAAAGTGTCTTTTCTGTTTCCTGAGCGCCGTTTAAATCCATACACATTCGATAATAGATTAAGAAAAAGCACAGTCAGTGACTTCCAGGAATATATTATCGACTCACAGATCACTTAATGCAGTATGTTAGACCTCTGACGGCATTTTCACCACCTCGCACACCATACGAGAGGTGGAGAAAATGGCAACATGGCAGCTTAATGTCATGGGTTTGCTAAGATGCAGATCAAAAGATTCTCTCTTTAGCAACATGAATGCTTTAAACTATATATTATGTTTTCCTTTTTTCGACTGAATTTGCAGCAAACTAGGTGAACGGACGTTAAAAATGAATTCATATATTTGAGTTTGCCCTTTTGTGGTCTGGTGTGTGTGTGTGTGTGTGTGTGTGTGTGTGTGTGTGTGTGTGTTGTGTTGTGTTTCGGGGCAGGATTTTGGATGACCTCCTTCCTCTGATCTTTGCCTGAAGTAGTGTTCCAGCCCGTGACTCATCTGTCATCGCTGTTAATCTGCATGCATGTTTTGTGATTTTGTGCAGTATTTGTGTGTTTTGATGGTACAACACACACACACACACACACACACAACACACACACACACACACACACACACCAACAACAACAGCAGGAGGAGGAGAGTGTGTTTGGTGCCAGGCCCTCCAAAGCTTGGCATCAGCATCACAGAGTCGGAAAACAGGCAGGAGAAGGAGAAGATCGGTCTCTTACGAAATGGCAGAGCGCCATGTTGGATCTCTGCTGCGTTGGATCGCCTCCATGATGCACACTGGAGGAACAGGACCTGACCAGCTTTACGAAGCCAAATCTGACCACCAATTTTGGAACTGAGCTGATGAAAGCTGAGAATTGGTGCAAATAGTCAATATATTTCAATTTCTGCCTTTTTGTTTCAAGCGAAATATAAAACACATTTTTACATTTGCTCCTTTAAACCTTGTCAAGTTAAGAAAGCCTCAGAATTTACACCACGAGGCACTAAAACTACTGAAACAAAATTAATGTATGTTTTTTGACAGTAAACTATTAGCGTCGCATGGATCATTCCTATAATAAATGTGTACAATGTGCAGTATTCCCATCATATCATAGGAGGATGACACCAGCTGGACTGGATCCCATTTTTATTAAAGGGCAATATCGGCTCAATATACATCAGTGTGACCCCACACGCCCTCCCTTTCAGTGTTTGTGGTCTTAAACAGAACAATAGAAATCCAAAGAGCCCTATATTGGTTAGAATAAAAGTTGGTAAAAATTTTAAACAACTCAAAGTGGATTTATAACACTTTTCCTTTAACATTTGCCAGCTTTCTCTTCTGAAAGTGTATCACATTTGCTTGGACCAAACAAACCATTTATTTTGAAATTGCTGTTACTTCAGCTACAACTATCGACTACTATAATTTATCATAATTCCGAGAAATGACTCAATACTTTAGATATATTTTGTATATGTTTTGACAACATTAAGACAATGATCTGTAAGATGTGGTGATTGATAATACATGTGATGATATGATGAGTGTGTAGAGTTTTTTTTTTATAGGTTTTACACAATTATTTAACTTATTTTGGTCTTGGTATGAGATTCTGAGGCTGTGGCCTCCTTGAGTAATATCTGTTGACTATTTTTAGGCAAATATAGTAGTCTCCACATAGTTCCACTAAACTACAATCAGTCATTTTTTGGTACCATTAGAAATGTGTCCGTTGCAAAGTACTGAAACCTGACATCTATCTCTGGTTCATTCATTCTTCATCAAAATGTTTGTGTTTGTGTTTAACGAACATTTATCATTGGAGAAGTTTAGCTTCTTTTATTAAAAGATAAGAATGTTTTTTGTAGAAAAATGTGTCTGTATTCCTCAAAGTGTGATATCAAAGTATTGTTATCTGTGCCAACACTCAGGTATTAAATAAAGGAGGCGTTGTGTTGGCAAGAAATGAAGCTGCTAGCAGAATTTAACTAGGCAAGTGTTCTTATAGGACCAGAGGAATCTGGCAAATGTTGGTACATCTCTGGTCAACTAGTGACTGATTGTGATAGTCAATCCGTCAATCCGTCAATCCGTCAACCGTCAATATGTATGTATGTATGTGTGTGTGTAAATGTCATACTGTACACATAGAACGTATAGTCAACATCATTGCTGTCTATTTCACTTGAAACAACCTCATTTGTTCAATTTGCCCCCATTTTCACACTAGGCCTGTCCCTGAATCTGTCCCTGGTTACAACACATGATTATGCTGCCATCATGTGGTAGCCTACGTTTAAGGTATGAGCGCATGGCTCAGTGAGGTAACATAAACCAAGGTTTCCTTGGATCCAGAAAAGTATGAATTCATACAGTTCGATGTCATAAGAATGATGTAATGTACTACCAGCAGACATTGGTCTGTGTTGCCATAATAACATCACCTTCGGTCCACGTAGACCTAAAGTTAGGGCGATATGGAGAAAATCAAATATCATGATATTTTTGACCAAATACCTCGATATCGATACCGCCATGATATTGTAGTGTTGACTATATTGGTGCTTTCACTAAATATTTACACAATGAGATTTTTGATAAGTAATCATCAGTAATGTGGATAATGACTGAGTGGGTAAAGGCAAATAATAGAACAGTTACAACAGGCTGGTAAGTTCAGAAAATGACATCACTTTACTGTAATGCAGCCTTTAAAACCAGGAAAAGACTTATGCCATATTACGATATTACGATATCCAAAATCTAAGACGATATCTAGTCTCATATCACGATATCGATATAATATCGATATATTGCCCAGCTCTACCTAATGTCATTACAGTTAACAAAATGCAATCAAACTAAAGTTTTTCCTGGTAATGAGGGTCTTATTTGAGACATGTTGCCCTAACCCTAACCCAAACACCTGTTAAACAGGTGGTTAGCAGGTTCATAATTAAGGACATTGAATGGGGAATTTGGGACACTAAACTGCACGTAGAATCTTCCATGGGGAATGTGGGACACTAAACTGCACGTATACCGTTTGTCCTAATTAAAACAAGTTAAAAAACCATAGATAGACTGTTAAAATAAAACGCGTTATAATGGTTTATTTTGAAGGATCATACTGGAAGTTAGTTGTATCGCCACCTACACCTTCTGTGCGGTGATAAATGTTTGTGCTCTAATCACCCTGGAAGTGTAAACGTTAGCATCAACTAAATCTTTGTTTAGCGTTAGTTGAGTTGTTTCATTGTGACGCAAAACACGTCTTGTGACGGAAGTGATGATGAAGATAATGCTCAGTAACTGCAGCAACAGTAAACTTCCCTCAACTGCCACTCAGCTCAGCTTGACCCAAGACGGCAGGTAACGTTAACTGGCTAGCTCTACATGTATGCTACTGTAGCTTAAAAGACAAGCGGTCATCTGTCACTTAGCTAGATAGCTAACATACCTCGAGGGGATACATTACGAGTTTGTGTGTTTGTTCGTTATTCATTTCAAACAGTCAGTTGAAAGTTGTAGGGTTCATTCATTTTGAGCAAGTTTACAGTACATTTCTGTAGGTTACTGTAACGTTAGTTAAATGTAGTTTTGTGTTCAATTGAACTTTCAGTGGCAGGGCAGAACAAAAATGGCGGTCGGTCACTTGACAGCTCTGTCTAGACACATTTCCAGATTCCTCAAAACGTCTGTATTATTTTAATTTATATACAATTAAATTGTGTGGGTTAATAATAAAACTTTATCAACATGTTACTAACGCTTTCTGTTCCTATTCTAGCTAGCTATAAGGTTGTCAAAGATACAATTATTTTTTATTAGCATTTAACAAGATATTTTACATTGGCACTTTGTTTAACCTCATGGGAGTTGTAGGGGAAAACACTATTAAAACATGCCAATTTGATAGCAGCTCAACTTGTATATTGAATATTGACTGAAAAGTCTATCTCATATAGGGTTCTTTCTTAACTCAATGTCATTGAGTTAAAGTAAAGGCTAGCGAGGAAGAGGAGGTTTGGCTGTAGTTCTCTAATTTACAGCGTAATTTCAAGTATACAAAAAAGACAGATTAGTTTATGAATGTCAGACACATTAAGTTATCAATTACAGGGAGTGTCTGTATTGACTTTCAGCCTAGTCCCAGTTCCAATTTATTTGTCCCACTTTTTTTGAGAGTGAGACATAAATGCAGATACATATTATTTCAGAGCAGGGCAAAGTCATTTTTTTTTGTTAATTATCATTGCATTGTGGCCTTTTTATGTTTAAAAAAAATAAAATATTTTGCAGCTGTTGAGGTTCAGATGAAGACAAGCTTGGTTATAAAGCGGTTGTCAAAACAAACCGAGTGAGTATCGTGCAACAATGTCAGCTGAAATACCCATGGAGAGAACGTACCAGAGGACATGCACGGACTCAAATCGGTCAGTTCAGACTCCTGCACCTATCCCAGCCACTTCTGGAACCAGTGGGGTGGAGCACCAAGGGGACAGCCTGGGCCCGCTGGCCTTTCAGTGTGAACCAATGGTGGGCAAGACTCACCCTGAACTCTCCTCTCTCCTGAGCCCTGCTGATGCTATCCCCGTTGGACCATACCAGCCAACTGCTGCCAACCTGGATGCCTTTCAGACTGTAAATCAGACTAGGCAACAAGTAAGTATTACTTTTCTGAATTACACAAAAGCTTACAGATTAAAGGAAACATCCACTACAAAAAAACTTCCATATTGTTAAAAAAAAAAAATCAATTGCAGTGTTCAACAATAAGGATTGCCCGATGACCCGGGGCAAGTAAAATGACACGTTAGGCAAGTAAATATAACAACCACTTGCCCAAATGGGCATGTCCACTTTTAGTTAAGTTCTTCTGCTTGCCACTAGAGGGCAGTAGAACATCAGATTACTGTTGGTCCTGTGAAGCATCTGAAACATCATGTTCTCATCCCTTCTATTAATTATGTCCCTAATGTTTGTCTGTTGTTAGGTTCCACATCATCCATATGACCTGCTTCAGCAACAAATCGAGCAGATCCACCAGGTTCTACAGGAGCAGAGTAGACTGCTGACTCTACTAGGAACAGGTCAGTGTTGAACAGCACTGCGGTTCCTTTCTGTACGTGGTATCGAGACCTACATCCAGTGCGAAAATCAGTTTTTCAGTGTTGTAATTAAGCGTTCTCAACAACTAGACAACACAGAGCAGATTCAGTTTAGGAGATAATGAAGATGGCAACATTTGATTTAAAATTACAACACGACGTGTGTGTGTGTTGTTCGTCTTTCTCTCCTTGCCGTGAACAGGCCCTTTTCACCGCAGCCATTTTGTCATGTCGTTGCAGGGCAACAACAGGGGTAATTAATTATGGTCCTGTTCCATTTAGGCGGGCCAGGGACCTGTAATAATACTAGAGCTAGTCACTGGAATGGCTGTGGTCCACTAAATAGAACGGGGGCAATAATTAATATGATCAATTTCACCTGGGTTTTGCCCTGCTATGACATGTCAGAATGGCTGTTGTGAAAAGGGCCTGTTCGCCTCCAACTCAACCCATCACCCGTCACTTATCTTAATGAGTTAAATTCCTTAAAACAGCATTCAGTCAACGGCTGAGACATTAAGCCATTTAAGGCTTTAAAAAAGCAGACAGGGCGGGGAGCCAGTCTGCAAAGAAGGTGGCAACAATACAGTTAACGCTGATGTTCAGTGTTTGTCTCAGTTCAGGGTTTGTTTGTCTTCGTTTTCATACTTTCTTTCTCTGTTGTTGTTGCTGTTGCTGTAATATTTCTGCTCTGAGGCTGCTAGCCTCAACTTGACTGACACCACCAGCGCTCCTGTTGCAACACCCATACAACCTGCCCAGAGCAAAGTGTACACACCTCAAAATTGGGAAAACGTGAAAATTAGGGGCTAATGGGTAAGTGTAACAGTTATCGGTTCAATTTTCTAAATGTCTAAATGTTTCCAAATGTCCGTTTGTGCTTAGAAAATTGAACTTATAAGCATTACACTGGCCCTAATGCATCTGTACACAGGATCTCAGTGAGACACAAGTAAGGTAGAAAATGGATAAACAACAGCAAATGGGGGTGTGCTGTATTTGACCGCATACATAATCTGAAAAAACTGTAGCACGTTCCTGCAAAGGGGTGGGAAATGGAGCCTGAAGAGGCTGATCAGCAACATCAACATTTGGACATTGCTATGATGTAGGAGGGTACAACAGGGATACGGAGGTTTTGCTGTTGAACTTGTTTGGGATATCGTTACACCTTTTTACAAAAAGAGGAAGCTGTATTCTGTTTATTTACAGCAGCAGTATACAAAGATCTTCAGCCAGTATCCCAATTTTATACAAATAATTCAATTTTGATTATCAACATAACAAAATTATTTACAGTGTGAATGAGGAAAGTTTAAATTAGCCTTCCAGGTTTCTGCAGTCCACTCAGGTTTGACATGGTTGTTGTGGTGAACATAATGTAGAAACGTAGACAGGCCAGTTTACTCTGATTTATAAAAAAGGCAACAACATGAATCATTTTTTACACATCCGTTGTAAATGTGGTGTGTAAATGCAGCCACAGAAGAAAATTAATTTCAAAAGGAACAATTGTGAGATATTGAACTGTTTATGTACATACTTGAGTAATGTTAGAAAACGTGGTGGAGTTGACAATATGTTGCACTGAGGGTAAACCCCAATGAGGACAGGTACAACTGATTTGAGGTACTGATGATGAACACGGAGATATAAAGTGGTGAGTGATGAATGAAAATTCTTCTGCAAACACTGCAAAACAGGGTAAACATACAGTACAACAAGATCCCATATCATGCTCATTTTCTGCATTTTGGGTTTCTTCTAGAACATGTTTACGTACTTCATTGTTAAAAAACACATTTCTTTTCATACTGTCTGTCTGAATATACCTGTATTCACCCTCTGTCTGAAATGCTCCGTTTAGCCCTCTTTAAACCCCCCTGAGCATATCTGAGACTTTTGCCTCTGCACTTTTGGCGTCTCTGCACCATCATTGCAGCCGGGGAATGTCTGTAACAGCACTGTAGCGGCACTTATTACCTTTAATATATTATAGTTGTGACATCACAACCACACGGAAATCCTGACTGCTTGTTTGTTTTTGTTTTTTTGTTTTTTGTTTGTTTGTTTTTTTACAATATAGGACCTTTAACAAGTTTCTTTACAGCATGTTTAGTCCATACTACTATACTGCTGAGTACTTTGTAGTTATTGCAGGGACCGTCATATGCCGTAAAATGCAACCGACCGTTTTGGGCTTTAGTGGAAAGGGGGGAGGGACTGAGAAGTTGTCGACTTTCACATTTTTTGGCTAAGTCCTGGATCTTCACAATCCTACCTACAGCACATTTTAAAGTAAATAATAATATACAAATATATACAATATGAATCCATATGAGTGGACAAGTCAGACAGTATCTCAATGCTATACACAAGCCTGTTAATTCACTTTAACTCCCTGTACACCCACACAGGTGTTGTGGCTAAAGAACCCGTTTCACTGGACTGTATGTACAGACTGTGCTTGACTGACACCTCCTTGACTACTTCTTCGCTAAATACTCTATTCACTTGCACCTATTCTTTGGTGATTTATTTACAGTGAACAATTAAAAGCAGTAAACATGAACTAATAAGTTTCATATGACACATTATTGGGCATATATATCGGTATAGAATTTACAGTGGAAAAAAATGCAGAAAGAAATGATTAGTACTTTAAATGTTGAAAAGGTAAGTCTCTTTAGCTCCAAAAGAATGTGATGTCGGGCAGCATCCGCCTCTTCTGCGTTTTCAGTCATAATGGTGAGTAAACGCCCTCAGAGATAGTTCTCATTATAAAAGAAGAAAAAAATTATAATTTCTCCAGTACCTGAAAAGAAACAGTTTTAGTTCCAGGATTTTGATTTGTATACGTTGTAGTAGTTGTTGTTACCGTGCCACAGTCGGAATTTGGCCATCTCGTCTGAAGAAACGTCGGACAGAAGGTGGCTACGTAGGCATCTTTAAACCCCGAGTTACAGAAGCAGTAAACCAGCGGGTCCAGCAGGCAGTCGGCGTAAGACAAAACCATGAGGCCGTCGTAGACCTGGACCACAACGTCCTCTGCAGCCTGCCATTTTCGCAGCCTGACGCCCAGCAGCACCGCTCTCGCTATAGTGCTGGGCAGGAAGCAGACGGAGAAGACGACCACAACGGACAAGACAACGAACACGGCTCTCCTCAGTTTGGTCTTTTCCCCGACCGTTTTCCTCCTCAGCCGGTTGACTATGCGCACCGTGCAGTAGACAAGGATGATGAAGGGGATGATGATCTGGGTGAAGCAGACGATCTTAAAAATAAAATAAAAGTAACTATAAGCAGAGTTTCCCTCAGTGTATTGCAAGCCTGGTGGCCCACAGGGCCTAAATTGCCCCCCACCAACCCTAAGCCACTGGGAAATGTATTTTTAAAGCAACGCTATGTTAGCCTAGAAATCTAGACGCACCCTAGTGGCAGCAAATTTAATTTGCAGCCAGGGGGGTCTAGGCACTCTCCGTTGGCTTACGAGCTGGAAAAAACAAACTCTGGTCAGGCCAATCACATCGTGTAGTTGGTGGGCGGGGCTTATGGCTGCTGCTGCTGGGGACAGCGGTCTTCTGGAATACTTGGAGTTCAGCTTTTCTTTGAGAAAAGAACAAAGAATGGCACAGAAATCATTCTTAAAAAAGGAAGATGTGTTCGGAGTTTTGCCGACCGGATATGGCAAAAGTTTAATCTATCAACTAGCTTCTCTACCTTCTGCGTTGCTCTGCCTGGTTGTAGCGCTATCCTATTGCGTGCAGAGGGAATTTGAAAGACAACCGTTTATCCCGCCCCTCGGATTGAGCTCCGTCAATGGTGAGTTCCCAGACCCAACATCTTGATGTTGGTCTGGCTTGTCAGGCTAACACTATGTAACTTTTAGCCCTACAGGTTGTCTCATTGGAACTACAACTCGTGCTAACTGACGCGAGTTGTAGTTCCAATGAGACAACCTGTAGGGGGACCGTCCCTACCTACAGGTTATCTCATTGGAACTACAGCCACAGCTAAAAGTTGCATAGTGTTGCTTTAAGTTTTTTTTAAACTACAGTTACAGTGGGTTGGTTAGAAACTTAGACGTAGTCATATTTTAAAATCTCCAGTTAGCTTTAAGCACTGACTTAATGTTAGGGCCCTATGGAATCTGTCTTATAGTTTTTGTAAATTCTCAATTTTGCGATTTTTATCCCTGATTCTGTTATCCTCGTCGAAAAAGACACTTGCCACCGGGCTAAACAACTTTTCTGGGGGGAAGCCATACGTACGATGATAATACGTATGAAAATAACATTCACGTATCTACAGACAGTCGACCGTTCATTATCTATACTGTATCTCTCGCTCAAAGATAATTTTTCCAGTGGCTTAGGTTTCTGACTCTTTTTTTTTTTTTTTTAAACTTTCAGCAGTCCCACTCATCTCAGGCTCTTGTCTTGTTATGTTCTGAACCAGCAACAGTCCAAAACACAAAGATATTCAGTTTCCATCACGGAAAGCTAAGAAAACGACAAATGTTCACATTTGATTTGAGAGTGGATTTTTGCTACCCTGGAAATCCAGAGTTCTCGTGAGAGCACAATTTTGAATTTGCTCAGCTAGTCACTCTGGCATTGAGTAATGATGCTCATTAACTATGCCCTTGTAGCTGGGTTGCACCAATCACATCGGTGTATCTGATATAGGCGGGCCAGAGGCGAGCTAAACAGATGACGACAGTTTAATCTACCAGTTAGCTCCGCTGATAGCTATGGGGCTTTAGATACATCACCCTGTGTGTTGTTGTGAATGGTCGTAGTGCTATCCAATTGCGTGCAGTGAGATTTTCAAATGCATGCTTGGTGCCGCCCCTCGAGCTTGGTGCCGCCCCTCGATAATAATATATTAAAATAGTTGCAGATTAATTAGTTAATCGACAAAATCAATGAATAGATTAATCACATAAAATATGATGAGTCCACAGTTTAAGATGCTTTAAAGCCTGAACTGTTTTTTTTTTATGCTACCTGTGGCAAGCTGTTAGTCAGGGAACTAGGGGAATTAGATTAACCATTAAAGCTAATAAACTGTAACGACAGCTTTATAGGAGGTGTGTTGCAAGGAATGAGGTAGTGTAAAAACACGGTAGTGTTGAAAGCTGTTAGCTTTTGCAGGGATAGTTCTCTGACTTTGGAGTATATATTGGGCTATTAGTTGTGCTCCCATTGTAATCATTAAAGCCTTTTCGGTGTCCATGTCACAGGTTATACAATATTTTACAGCTGTGCTAATGCAAATCTAAATCAACACAAAAGAAACCCCAAAACAATACCTCTCTGAAGGTGTCAGTCACATCGTGAAGAAAAGTCTCGACTTCGCGGCCGTGGCTGTTGCAGCACTCAAAGGTATTGACCATAGTGGGGATGGTGAGGGGCAGCAAGAGCAGCCAGATCAAGATGGAGATTTGAGGAGATTTCTTCAGCACTTTGACAAAATTCTTCCTTCCAAGATGCACCACGTTGAAGTAGCGGTCGATAGACACGGTGATGAGAAAGGCGATAGTGGCTCCTCGGTTTAAAAACAGCATGAAGAACATCGTCTTACACACCACTTTATCTTGGTTGTGTCTCTCGTGCTTATGGTAATGGTAGGCCTTGGCAGGAAGACAGGCCACCAGCAAGAAGTCAGCAACCACAATATTGAACAGGAAGATACTTTTGTTCTTCCAGAACTTGAACCTTAAAGAGGAGGTTATTGAAAAAACAGTTATTTGCTTTTCTGTCACAAAGTTTAAGTTTCAATCAAGAGTAAACACAGTACAGCAGAAAGCCTATGATGCTGATCCTGTCATTACATTTTATCCTAAACACAGAAACTCTGCACGCCTCTAGTGTGACAATTCACCCATCAAACTGATGCTCTCTGCTTAATATTTAAGTCAGATTGACTCTACTGGTCAAATATCGACGAAGTGATGCATGCATGCAGTTGTATGGTGTTTTTCTGTTAACTTTTTAGTATCTCATAGTTTCTGCTGCTTTACTTTTTTGCACTGTATATATTTCAGCGCTGGAAATAAAAATGGTGCCAAAGAAAACACTGACTCTGCAGGCTGTTGCGCATGCTGTCAGAGATACTCTCTATCCACAGCACAATATGTTCCACTTTTAACATGTTTATCAGTTTATCTCAAGATTAGCACACACAGCTCATGTTGTATACAATGCCATCATGGGTTTTGCAATTACCACTGCATTTCAAAGTAGGTGCATGAATCCTACAGTACACAACTTTAAATGTCCCACTTAAGGAATGCGTTATAATCATTGCAACACAGATTTTGCCAAGAAATGAGAATCCAAACAGGATGTTACTACTGTCCCCCTCCTCTTCTACTCACTGGAGAGTGAGCGTGCATCTGTAAGGGTTTCTTCCTGCGAACAGTAATGAAACTACAGCGGTATTGAAAATGTATCCGATCATTTGAATTGGTCTGACAGACAAATACACTTCCTATGCTTAGAATTACGGAAGGAACCGCTAAAAACTCAACAACCTCGCCGTTCTCTCCACCCGATGGACAGACACACCTACTCGGCTTAGAATTTTGGTAGGAACAGCTAAAAAGAACACTACCATGCCGTCCTCTCCACCCGACTGAACACACTTTATTGGCTTAGAATTACGGCAAAAATCGCTAAACACACTGCAAACTCACGGTCCTCTCTTCCCGATTTACAGCCCCCCCTCTCTTGGCTTAAAATAACTCTCCGTTGTCGGCCAAGGCCGCTGTACAGCCGTGGCCCGCTTGCCTGGTCCTCCGGTAACGTTAGCAGTTAGCAGGGTTAGCATGGCAGCGTTAGCCAGGACCAGTTGGGATCACTTCACTGGCTGTGTCTCAATAGTTTTTGCAAGTAACCAACTTGGGTACTCTAGCTTTATAATTCAACGTGAGTGCATGAATGTTAAAATGCCTGTCCCTTGTGTCCATGATAAATTAGCCTGAAGCTAATGCTTACCTGTTCAGGAGGAAATTAGCCAACTCGGCGTCCTTTTGGGGTCTAAACTGTCTCCATCTTTCAAATACATCTCCAATATTTACCCGGGGTTTGTTACGTCTCTGGTCACGCAACTGTTAGAAACATGACAGTTTTTTTTAGGTCGGGTAGAATCTATCTCCATTGATCCTGTTGGTGTATTTGCTGCTTTCATGGCTGTACTAACGTTACAGCTGTAGCACGCTGGGTTTACGTTTTTACAGTTATATCTGGCAACCCGGCCTGGCTGTCAAACTGGGCAGTTGATACCAACACACAGGCCAAAACATAAACAGAAATTCTGTCACGGAACAGAAATTTCAAAAGGAGAAAATACTGTCATTAGCATTGTTGTCAGAAAAGATAGTATTTCAACTTGGGGTCATTTTTGGATTTATTCCAGTAAATATATTGCATGTTGGACCTTTTTAAAGTGATACTGATGCCAATAAAGTACTTAATTTGATAATTCTTTCTACTTTATTCAATACCGATCATCTGCATTTTATGCATGTATTTTTTATACTTTTGAATGTTTTGGTGGCCTCTCAGCGCGCTAAACTGCCAACGTCATCAAATACACTGCGCTCGACTTCACCACACCACAGATAAATAGTAATTATTTTCAAGATCTGGGTATATCAGGATTTAATGCAGGTATCAATTAACTGGAGATGTTTCGATACAACTTGGTACTGGGCTATTTCTAATAATTCCCTATGTGACCATTTCTACATTGGCTTAATGTCTAGGGGGCAACTTTTGCCTACACTGTCTAAAATGTTGGAGCATTAACTACAATTTTGGACTTTCATTAAATAGTTAGTACTTAAAGTTGCAGATTTTTTATGTAAAATGAGCCCAGATTAAAATACACACAGAAATCCTCACCTTGTGCCGACGTGAAAAAATAAGAAGGGTAATATTACAGTGCATTTAGATGTAACAGTGCTGTTTGTGTGAGTGTATGTTAAGAGACAGAAATGGAAATTAAATTTATTGAATGATGAAATGGAAAAAAATGATGTCTTAATGGAAGATTTGAATATTGGCCTTAAATTGGTAAATATATTGATATATTGTTTCTATGAAATAGATAGAGGGATTGAGTTTCCTCATACCTGAAGATGAAGATGTAGAGGACCGACAGGTTGAGAGGCAGACCCAGCACGAACTCTCCCATCATCACCCAGGAGAGGGTTTGGTATGTGGCATTATTGGGCACATTGCAGTGGTCAATTGACGAATTTGTAGCCATGTTTCGTTGGCTGGACATAACAGTCATTGGACAGCAGTAGAAGAAGTTGCATTCAAGGTTTTTTTATGTATTACCAAAGCAATAGGAAGGCTAAGGGTTGAAGGTGTTCCCTGGCAGCTTAAATCCTTTGTTTGGAGGTGGTTGTAGCTGCCTCTGACTCTGAATCTTCCGTCTGATTCCCCTTCTCACTGTGATCCGTCAAGTTCAACAGTCCCCTTCTGAGAGCCCTACGGTGATGCTGGAGCTCTATCACGCCTCGGCTGCCAATTCCAAAACATGCTGAGGAAACGCTGGAAACGCAGCATGAGCTGAGGAAAAGAAAGTACGGAATATGGAGAAGAGAAAACACTCAGTGAGCTGGTCAGCCCTTTTTCTGTGAGGCTGCCACCGATCCTTCAGAGGGGAAGAATTTGTTGTCAGCTGGAGGTGTGGTTTAAAGAGATGAGTGTTTTTTTTGTGCTCCGAAGCACAGCATGGAAGATGCTGGGTTCAGCTTTCCACCCTAAAGCGTCTTAATGCAACAAGCCTCCTGGCACTTTTTTCAGCATATAACTTATAAAAATAGGTGACATGCCCAAGGTTCTGTATTACACACACAGTGGTAAATGGAAATGCAATGCAGTGGGGAGAAATGCTTGTAAAATTCCTCAGGTGGCTCTCCATACGAAACCATCATGCCTGCACATGTGAAGTTTATACTTGGATATGGTGACAATGGCAGTGGGAAACGATGTCCTTCAAGGAAAATGACTAGAGCAAGTTCTATTGGTACAGGATCAATTACAGTATGCTATACAGATAGAAGGACAGAGAGCCTCAAGAGGAAAAATATTGCATGCAATATACTTTGTTGGTATTGTACGTACATTCATTATAATTACAAAAAACTTAATTCCATGCATTGGAAATTCAAATGAACGGGGATGAGGTCAAGCCAGAAAACTGCCACAGGAATATGAGCCTATACTCATGCTTGTGTATAGTTATTGCTGGCCTGCTACTGAAATTACAGTCTAGAGAAAGTTGAAAATATGAGTTTTGATTTATTTAGATTTTTTTTTTTTCCCACTCGTCCACCAGTTCAGTGGAAGTATTCATCATCTTTGACACATGGTGGATGTGGGTTTTATGGAAGAACTCAGAAGTACTTAGAGCAGATTGACAGACCCCTGTGAAGTGATGTTTTGACCCTCCTAGCTGTCGTATAGGTTTCTCTGGTTTGACATAAATATTAGGGATGCGCCGAATATTCGGCCACCGAAAATTTTCGGCCGAAAATGGCCCAAAAGGGCATTTTTGGTTTTCGGCCGAAATACTTTTATCACCGAAACAATACGGACGAAAATTTTGTGATGACGCAAACAGAAACCGCGACCTGCACGTGTGTCAGTACCCGTTCCACCTGCAAAGAGGTTGAGACGGACCACGGAGTGAAAACAATGAAAAGTACGCTCTTAGAGTCTGTCAGCACACGTTTCCCAATAGATCTCAGTGAGATCTATTGGGATCCTCTGTACTTCATCGTGACTGTACTTGATCCGCGTTATAAAGACCATTACTTGAATGCGGAAATAAAGCAGGGCGCACGAGAAATGATCCAGGCCGCGATGGATGCGGAGAACCCGCGTGGAGACGAAGATGGAGCGCGCACGGAGCAGCGCCCAGCGCAGGAGATCAGAGCGCAGAAACAAAGACTTGTCTCTCTGCACCAGATGAGGGGCATGCACCCTCGTTGTCTGATATGTTCAGTGGAATCCTGCAAGAAAGTGCCTCAAATAATAATAATAATAATAATAATAATAATAATAATAATAGGTAAGCTATTCTGTTCTTAGGCTACTATATACTGTATGTGAGTATCAGATTGTAGCCATATTTCTGCTAGATATTTTTTTAATTAAACTTTAATATTAATTTATACAATTGCAATGTCTTGATTTTAGTAAAGTTAGTACACAGTCATAGCCATAAATGCAATGGTACTAATAATTGGCATAATTTTCTAACGGTGTTTCGGTTTTCGGTCTTGGTTTCCTCTTTTTCGGTTTTCGGTTTCGGCCAAGAATTTTCATTTCGGTGCATCCCTAGTAAATATCCATGTACACCTTTTGAGATGCACCTTGACCAACAGAAATTGTCTTTCAAATGTCGTTCAACAACCTAAACTCAAACAGCATGGCCGCCTTATTTAAATACAACCTTTTAGCATGTTAAGTATTTCGTACTGATGTTAAATGCATGCAGAAGAAGCTTGTGACAGGATTGGATCAGAAAGCTACATACTAATGATTTAAAATGTTGACATAAACATGAATTGTTGTAAAGCCAATGCACTTAGTAGCAGACTTAACTTTCCTACATGTGAAGTCTGTTATCTGTAAAAATCTAAAGTCTGTAAAATGAAGTCTGCGAGCATGACAAAGTTTTGCCACTGTCGCGCTATGACAACATTGCTCGTGGTGATGGTTTGCTTATCACAGAACAAAACGTGTTAAAGCAACTAAAGGCTCAGGTGGGGTTGGTTTTTGTGTTAAAAACACCCTGTTTGAACCAGATACAATTGATGTTGCAGACAAACCGGTGGATGGTATTCTAGGTTTGACATTTCTGCATTTGAAATCAGGTAACACTTTTGTTGATTTTACCTTTTGCCTGCCACCCGAAATGTCAGTATGGAGAAAGGACGCCTCATTTTTCTTTAATCATATTTTGAGACAAATCTATTTATGTTCAGGAGTTGAGGCAATTCTTGTCTGTGGATATTTCAACAGTAGCGTAGGTGATTTTGATGAAAAGAAGTGGATGCGATGCCCTTTAGAGCCTTTTTGAATAGTTCTGTAAACAAGCATGGAGAATCAGTGATTGATTCTTAAAGGTCCCATGACATGGTGCTCTTTGGATGCTTTTATATAGACCTTAGTGGTCCCCTAATACTGTATCTGAAGTCTCTTTTATATAGACCTTAGTGGTTGCCTAATACTGTATCTGAAGTCTCTTTTATATAGACCTTAGTGGTCCTGTAATACTGTATCTGAAGTCTCTTTTATATAGACCTTAGTGGTTCCCTAATACTGTATCTGAAGTCTCTTTTATATAGACCTTAGTGGTCCCCTAATACTGTATCTGAAGTCTCTTTTATATAGACCTTAGTGGTTCCCTAATACTGTATCTGAAGTCTCTTTTATATAGACCTTAGTGGTTCCCTAATACTGTATCTGAAGTCTCTTTTATATAGACCTTAGTGGTCCCCTAATACTGTATCTGAAGTCTCTCTCGAAATTCAGCCTTGGTGCAGAATTACAGCAACTAGAGCCAGTCCCACAATGAGCTTTCCTTAGGATGTGCCATTTCTGTGTCTGTAACTATTGAGGAGGAGAGAGGGTGGGGGGTGGGGGGCAAGGTGCCACTTTGCTTGTTTGAAAGCCATGATGTCTCTCTCTCATGGGGAGCCAAATTCTCTGGGTGGGCAAAGCAGAGAAAGGGGAGGTAACCTTGCTTCTTATGACCTCATAAGGAGAAGATTCCAGATCGGCCCATCTAGCCACTGGGGGACCATAGGCAGGCTGGGGGAAAGCATATTAATGTTAAAAAACCTCATAAAGTGAAATTTTAATGCCATGGGACCTTTAAAAGAATCTAAGTTATGTATTGTAGTGAGTGATAACTACACATTGGTACCTATCAAGGGTAAAGCTGTGGTTTACTATATATTTGTATCATATGACTGCCTACAAATATGTGATTCTTTTGAAGTGCTGGTCCCAAATCCATTAATTAAACTGGCAAACTGTATGGATTTAGCAGAGTCCCAGATCATTCTTTATTGTTAAATTTTTTGATAAAGACTGAGGCTCATTATCTTGTATGCTCGTCAGGAGACTTTACGAAATTCGAAAAGTTGGCAGGATTTTGCAAGCTAATGTCCTACCCTCTAGTTTACAACAATCAACCCTTTTGAAACTCAAGAATGATTTACAGTGTTCTAGAGAACAAGAAAATCCGACGTCACGTGACATTGGCTACAGAGCGACAGTTGCTAGCTGTTTAAGCTGCTACAGAGCTTCGAGCTGCCGGCTATGGTGCTTAGTCAGGTCAGCGTTAGTTGGTAGTTCAGTTACCCCAAAATAGGTGACTGTGCGCTGGGTACAGAGAACCGCAAGCTGCTGGTCATTTCGGCGGAGATTACGGTTAAGTTAACCGTATTAAGGTTGGCACCAAAACGACTAGTTAAGTTTAGTAAAAGATGGTGGTTTGTATTAAAACACTCCCAAGGAACACGCATTTCCTGGGTGAAAGTCCAAAATCCTAAATATGTATATAAATATTAGAGGTGCACTGATAGACCGGCCGGTGACTGGAATTGGCCTGTTTTCACGTGCTCGGCCATGACCGTCGACCGGCAGGTCAGTCTGACATATGCCGATTTCTTGCCGGTTAATGCTACAATTAATTTCATACTATACATTCTTTCGTATTGTCATATAAATCGATGTTGTGAATTGCCCATGATCATATTTGAACCATTTTGACATTTTAACCATGTCGCCCAGCCTTGCTGATGAAAAACTCCAGTTTTCTGTTTTGCTTTTTGCTTTGCAACAGCATTATGTAAGTTAAACGGACAGCCAACAACCGTCGGTAACACTTGTCATTTGTAATCGAACCAAATTTGGAGTATTGAAGTTATGAAAGTGCCAATATCAGTTAAAAGAATGAAGGAGAAATTCAGCCTGTGCATTGAGTTACATATCTCTAGTCTTTGATCTTGCGGGTAAAAAATCTCAAGCATGGCAGAAAATATCAGAGCATGATATACCAGGTCAGAAAATTTGTTTTGTTTACATTGCAATGTAGTCCTGAGCTTGAGGTGCTTTGTAGGATGGGAAATGCTTTACACAATGCTAACAATATTACACTTAGTGTTGCAAGGAGAACCCCGCAGGCTCTATCTTGCATTATGTACCTGCATAACGTGCAGACAGAGCAGTCAGGGGCCTATCTCTGTTCAGATAAGATGCCCACAAGAACTTATCTTTTCTTAATTTCAATCAGCTACCCTCCAACAAACTAAAACTTAATTTCTCCCTTTAGGATTTCATGCATCAGCTCTTAGTAGTAATCCACTGACACAGACATCTTGTTTATTCTTAAGTCCCCTTTTTTATTTATTTTTTTAAAGTAATGATGCCTAAAGTTTACAGACAGTTGTTTACTTTGTCCCAATTAGAACAAGGCACTCTGGATGACCCATCTCTTAAATTTATTATCGCTATGAGTGTAAATTCCAAGAAGCATTTTCTGGGCAGTGGTTTGGACTCTGCTTGCGTTTCTTCCCACACGCACACGATCTCTTAGATATTGAACGTCTCATTTCACATTCTGATCTGCTTCTCTCTCACATTCATTCTTTATCTCTGTCTCAGTCTCTGTTGAAGGTCTGATGTTTCCTGCCTGCGTACCCTTGCAGTGGATCGGCTTGCCGCCTGTGTTGACTGCCATGAGCTCAGATAAGGTGGGTACTTTATGACTGGTGAAATGCTTCCTTTGAATATTTGATAAGTAAAGTCTAGGTTACTCAACTTTCTACATTTTACTAAAGAGAGGTTGGAAAGAAAGTTAGGTGCACTCAGATCCACCCATTTTGGTGGCAAACAACAAAAGTCAAATTTGAGTTCTGTTGTGCATGTGAAATTAGCTATTTTATCTTAACTTTTACATATAATCTACAAAATCATAATAAATATATTTAAAATAAGTTTGTACTGCATTGTTTTACTGCATTATTGCACTTTTTTTTTTTTAGCTTAATTTAGTTCATTGTTATGGTTTTACTGCTTATTCACTCTATGGTTCCAGAACAAGCTGTGGTAAACCCGCTGTACATTACCTGCCCAGCAGACAGGCAGTGTTACGTTTAAGATCACAGAAATGTTTATGAGAGTAAATAATAATAATAATACATTTATTTGTAAAGCACTTTCAAATCAAAGTGCTGTACGGAGCGTATACAATTTAAAATTTAAAAACATTTCAAATAACTAAAACAAAAATAAACACACTCTCGGACTCTCAGGAAAAACGTACAGAGAAATTAGGCCTCCTACACAACAGTAAACAGATGGGTCTTTAGCTATGCTTTAAAAGCCTCAACAGAACAAGCCTGCCCGATGTCCAGAGGTAAACTGTTCCACAATGTCGGTGCACGGAAAGAAAAAGCCCGTTCGCCAATTGTCTTCTTTTTAACCCTTGGGACACTCCGAAGACCCGTCCCCTCAGAACGCAGGGCTCGAGCAGGCACATAGGGGTTCGCTAGGTCTTTAAGATACAACGGTGCGCTGCCATTTAATATTTGGTGAATATGATATGATATGACACATGCCTTTGGTGTGGGAGATCTGGGTTTGATTCCCACTGCGATACATCGACCAATGTGTCCTTGAGCAAGACACTTAACCCCTAGTTGCTCCAGAGGCGTGCAACTTCTGCTATATAGCAATTGTAAGTCACTTTGGATAAAAGTGTCAGCTAAATGACGTAATGTAATCAAATCAAAGATGTAACCAATAATAAAACTTTAGCCAAAAGGTCTTTTGAGACGTCTTTAAACAAATTCTCGTGTACAAACTGGAGATATTAGGGAAAACACTTAATAAACTTGGATAATGGAAAACATATGTTTTGCATGCTGGATCAGCTAACATGCATTTTTTGTGTATTTGTCATCTGATCTAGTTTTGAAAATGCATCATGGTTTATACTGCAGTAAGGTCATACTTTATCTATTTATATGTGGAATACCTTTGAGGTGATTCAGAGAGCTCCTCACACTTACATGATGGGATTTATGTTGAAAAACCTGCCATTTATACTTTAAAGAGGGTTAGGGTTAAGCGTTGTGCAAAGTTCCTAAATATTGGCCTAAAACAGTGCTTATCAACAGCGTCTTCTTTTTCCCTTCACATGCTTCCTCTCATTCTCATCCCTTTCCATGTCTTGAGTTTGTGTGCGGCCCTACAGCTCCCAGTTTTCAACGTGTCATCTCCTCCTCCTCCATCAGATGGAAGGAGGCCTGAGGACCATCCTGTCTCCACATGTCTCAGCCAGGGTAAGAACTATCTACTGCCTCTCGAAATCATATGCATCCTAGTTACACAGACAAAACAGCTGATCTTATCTGACTCAGATTTCATATTAACATGTAGAGTCCTGTTATATGTAGCAGTGGAAAAGTTCTAACTTTGGGGATTTGAAAACGACTCAAACTGGCAAACTGAGATGAACGGGCAGAAAGCAAATAGATTTAACGAACAAAAATGATTAACATTTAAACACGCTATAACCATGTACAATTCTACACGTTGGTGCTTTAAAGTCCCAGAGACAGTTTCAAGATAAATGTGAATTCTTTTTTTTGCATTTTGCCATAAAGATCCAGTTTGAATTTGTACGTGTATGTATGTGTTGAATTATGAAAAAAAAAAATCATCAAAGCTGGCATTTTTCAACTGAAATCACTACACCGGATTACAATTTTACATCCAGTGTATTGTTCAAGTTCATTTAGTTCAATAACCAAATACATATTTTTCACACCAACTACATGTATGACTGGTAGTCCCGGCCCCTCACTTTTCCTTTGCAGTCTTTTATTCCAGATCAATTTCTACACGCAGAAAGAAACACACTACAGTGGCATAACAACAGGTAGTTGTAATGATTAGGCTAATAATTACGCATAAATGCACTAATGTTAGATCTTTCTTTATCCTCTCTTATCCTTTGTGTTTGATCATCTGGCTAACCTGCTGTCATTTGCAGTTTACTGAAGTCACCTTACTGATTGTATGGCCACTAAAATGCATGTGTTTCAAACATTTACCTCTTTCTCATCATTTGGAGTGACAAATGTATGGTCCAGAGAGCTTTGTAGCTTTAAGACTGAATTTAGCTACTTGTTTCTGAGACGGTTTTCCCTCTATTAATAGCTTAGTTTTTTCAGATACAATACAGCCAGTAATCAAAACCACTCCCACTCTTTTCCCAGGGCCAAAGTTTCAAGATGGCTTTAAATGCATGTTGACTCATACCTGAAATTTGTGTGTGAGTGACAGCAGCACTTTAATCAGCTGAGGTGTGTGCCTGGATATCAAGCTTCAAATACATTCATATATATCAATGTTATTTGAAGGGAAGAATATGGAGGTCAGTCAGCAGAAATCTTCTCAAAGATAAAAAATATATATTTATACATTCACATAGTAAAAACACATAAAAGACAAGACTTTGACAAGACAAGTATTTGCACAATACCACGTGTAAAAATGAGTTATAAAAGGTGTCAGGTGTCTCTGAAACTGATCCCTGCTCTGTTAAACATTTCTGTTACAAAAATGAAACATTTACACAAACATTTCCACTGACAACTTCACTTAACTGAGTGATGGTTGAGGGCAATATATTTAAAGCATTTATTGTGACACTTATAATAAAAATCAACTGTTGGGACAAATATTGGGACCATAGTTATAGGAGCACATTCTGTAAATGTCTTATATATCTACATAACGTCATAACTTCATAACAATTCAGAAGATGTTTGCATCCATAATCCCTTCTATTTAACTGTTTTATGGGGTCATAAAACCGGAAATTATTATAACTCCTTTTAGGTACCATATAGTAGCCATATAATAACATTACATAATGTTACCTATTTCTATTTGAAACAAAACACCATTTAGCATTTAAAGGGACCATATCACGCTCATTTTCAGGTTTCTACTAGAACATGTTTATGTGCTTTAATGTTAAAAAAAAAAAAAACATTATTTTTCTCATACTGTCTGTCTGAATATACCTGTATACAGAGGGTGACTCTGTTTGGAAAAACACTCCATTTTAGCGCCTGTCTCTTTAAGCCCCCCTCCCAAAAAATCCAGTCTGCTGTGATTGGTCATTATTCCGGTTCTTGTGAATCTGTGCTCTCTGCGTCTCTGCACCGTGGATTTCTCTGTGGATTGAGCAATTTGATACTTTCACAGTATTTATAGAGCACCTTGACCTGCTTTTTTAATAAAAAATTTTTTTAAGGTGGCTACAAAAGTAAAAACAAGAATGAAGCATATGTGTTGAATGAACAATTAAGTCACAGACAAACAAATTAAATATACTGTGAACATACAGCTCTGCTCAGGTCAAATCTCTGCCAACTGAATGACGAATTAGTATGTCGTACTATATGTGACCTTAACACACGTGTTGCTGTCTTTTCTCTGTAAATATTTGCAGTGTTTTCATACTTGTAGACACACATTGTCAGTTGTACAGATGTGACATTTGCAGAGCCAGATAGGTTGTGTATACAGTATATCAGTATTCATCAGTCTTGATAATCTATAATACCCGACGAGGGTTTTCCTCAGATGTGTTCCCAAATTGATTAGATCATTAGGAAGTTGCATAATATTCCACAGAACAAATTCAAAGTCTCATTGTATTGTTGCAGTGATTCACCATTTACCGTTGAAACAATGCTGTGACGAATACAAAGCAATGACTTATTTAATGATACAGTACACAATGATGCATCTTTAACACACAGATGAGTCAAATTTACACTAAATTAAACCTAAAATCACCAGACCCCAGCTAGTTGATTACTTAAAATGAGTAAGGCCTGTATTTACAGCCAGACAGTGACCAAGAGACATACCCTAACTCACTGAATCATTACTATTGATGATATCATCAAGGTGAGTGAGAGCATGCAGGTAATGTATTCACGCACAGTGGAATTTCTGTGATTAAGTCTGAGTAAAGTATCGTTTAGTCTGGTTAAAAAAAAAGGCATGATTCATGATCTTTATTGTTTGGGGAATTTTACATTTTGGAGGCCTGTCATATTTGATTACAATGTTACACAGCTCTGTTTACACTTGATGCTAGTAGATCGTTTACATTTTTTTTTATTTCACAATTGCTTTGGCAATGCAAATGTCTGTTTCCCATGCCAATAGAGCCATTTTAAATTGATTTGACCTCTGAGAGAGAGAGAGAGATGCGCAACAATCATATGTTTTTAAGGGATAATCAACAATACAGTAAGATTTGTCTGAAAAATAGGCAGTCGGCTCCTTAGTTATACATTTTTAATAATCAATCAACATTAAGGATCAGCTTTATGGGCTTTTAGGATTGAGTTTTGACTGACCATGGCCTAATATGTGTCTATTTAAACACTTTCGGATGACATGGTTATAGTTTCTGATGGCATTAAACACTAATGCTTGTTTAACCGTGGAAGTTGAGATAAAAGTTTGTAGGATTTGACAAATAAGATTCCTGTTCTTTTAACGCTTTAAAGGAATTTTTCATGGTCAAAAATACTTGCTGTCCAAGACAAACAGAAAAACAGATGTGCATACTTTGGCTGAGGGCCATTCCCCTTAAAAAAGACTATTAGGAGTCACTACTACTGTACAGTATATATACATAATACTGACGAACACACAAACCAGATCTTCCTATTTACATATGTGCCTCTAAATAATTTCTATTGAAGAATCATTTGAAACTGAATTAACTACTTGACATCTTGTCTTCAAGGCACACTTGACCCTTCATTAAAGATGCAGTAGGTAAGTCTTATAAAACTAACTTTCTGTCATATTTGCTGAAACTGACCCTATGTTCCAGTAGAACTACATGAATTATGTAAAAAAAAAAAAAAAAAAAAAAGACAGCTCCTCTGGCACTACCTACAGCCTGTAGTGCCATTGGCAAAATTCCACCGCTCCCAGTTGATTTTATCCAATCAGGGCCACAGGGGGGGTCTATCTGCCTGCTCAGGCACACGCATATATAGCGTTCTCCCCTCCCCCCTCCCCGCGCACGAGCTGCAGAAAGGTTTTCCAAAACTCCGTGAATAATGGAGTGGCTTTTCAGAGGTGGCGTGGCTGTAGGATTTTAAAGATCTGAAGAAAGATGCAGATGTAGCCACATTTCCTCTCAACAGGTAACATAATTACCATGAATGATTTATCTTTCACTTGGTTATTAGTAGTCCACAAAGCTACGTTTGTGAGGATGATAGTAACGTTAGCACAGTGGTCGGTCTGATATGATGCTGAAATGGCTAACGGTAGCCTGCTAGTTAGCATCGTTTTACTGTTGGTGAGTAAAGTTAACGTTGTGTTGGTGTTTAGTTATTGAACATATTGTCTGACGTGCCGGCAGTTCTGTCAAACTCCGTTGTGTGGGAGGTAAGCCCCTTGGGAGACGGTTTGGGCTGCAGCAGAAAGGGAGGAGGGACTGAGAAGTTTTCGATGTTCAAATTTGTTGGCAAAGTCCTGGCTCTTCACAATCTTACCTACTGCAGCTTTAAGTAAGTAATTTTTTGGGACAAACTGTCAGTCTCAGGTACTAATCCTTTTGGGTTGGACATGTGTCACCACACAGACAAAACAGCCTCTTTTTCCATTCATTTCAAATAACATCGTTGCGCGGACGTTGTATTGTGCTTACCCTTAAGCTTTGCAATGGCACTTTTTTTATAAGGAATGGGAAATAAGTAGAGAGATAAAGACCTTTAAACTTGGTGCTAGAGAAGCAGTAGACCGCCGGATCCAGCAAACAGTTTAGGTAGGAGAGCAACATAAGGCCGTCAAAGACCACAGAAACTTTTTCCTCGTCGGGTTCCGTCCACTTCTCGTGGGCGATCAGCAGAACCACCCTGGCTATGGTGCAAGGGAGGAAGCTGAAGGAGAAGACCACCATGACGCATGTTACCAGAAAGACTGCTCTCTTCAGCTTGGTTGTATCCCCGATTGTTTGTTTCCTGAGCTTCCTGACGATACGCACTGTGCAGTACACCAGGATGACGAAGGGGATGACAATCTTGGTAAAGAAGATGAATTCTCGTATAATGTCGACAACCTTAAATCAGAAGAAAGGATCACCTTAAATGTCACAGTACATCAATAACACATTTCTTGATTGTTTGGCCATTCTATTCCTACAAATTGTATACTGGGAAAGCTCCGGACAGCTGTTTAACCACTTTTCAAAATATATTTCATTATTGTGTTTATGTAAAGTCTTAAACTGTAAAGTAACTAGTAATCACAACTCAAATCCATACATGGAGGAAAAAAAAGTTCAATAATTCCACCTGAAAGGTTTTGGAGTAGAAATGTCAAATAAAATGGAAATATGCTAGTATGCTCCAAATTGTATTCAAATACAGTACTAAGTAAATCTACTTACTTTTCAAGTGTAGCCAACACAGTATATCTATCTATCTATCTATTGCAGGAACGTCTGTCTGTCTGTATGTCTGTCTGTCGGTTATGCGCATATCTCTCTAACCGTTAGTTCGATGGATTTCAAACTTGACAGGTGTCTTGCTACGACATACACCTCAGACCCACTAAAATGTGCAAAGTTGCACGACTTTGGACGGTCTTCGACTTAGAATAAACAAACGACAATTCCCAAATTTAAAGACGTTTCAGAATCCCACACATGCAAAGCACAGCCAGCTACAGACAACAAGTGCAGACAGAGCGTGATTCAGGCTATCTGTCTTATAAAGCGAGACGTATCTGTGTATATATATATATCCGTGTTTGGGGGGGAAGGTAACCTACACATCACATGCAGACGCCACATGCAGAACGCTTTAAACAGCGGGGGTGGGGGGGGGGACTCTTTTCCTGCTATTGTATTAAATTGCTGTGAGCTGGCAGAACATAAAGTTATCTCAGAGATTATTCCTTCAGAGCGCTGTGCAATGCGAGTAAATCTCAGAGTTGAACCGGGCAGACACATCAGTTTTCATCAGACTCACCCTGGGTCGGGTTAATTAAGTCTACTGCTAATTTACAACACACATAACATTACCGTGGCCAAAATACCCCCGTGAATCAAATCCCCTACTTCACCGTTAACCGTCAAGCCACTAAACCTGTATGGAAATGAACATGTCCTCTGCTGAAATGTTAAATTCGTTAACGACTGCAACACAACGTTTTTTTTTTTTTTTTTTTTTTTTTTTTTTTTTTTTTTTTTTTTTTTTTTTTTTTTTTTTTTTTTTTTTTTTTTTCTCTCTCTCTCTCTCTCTCTCTCTCTCTCTCTCTCTCTCTCTCTCTCTCTCTCTCTTTTTTTTTTTTTTTTTCTCTCTCTCTCTCTCTCTCCGCGCGCACACACACGGTCCAGTTCTGGTGGTTGATGAACGCAGATAGGTGTTGATTAGCTCTCATAACGGGCCGGTTGGGTAGCGCACCGCCATGTGTCCATGAGGCTAATGTCTGATTACTCCACATTGTGATATTTTGTGATTCCATTCTGAATCTGCAGAGTTCTCTGTCAGGTAAATGCAGTAGTACTGTCTTCCTCTGATGTAGTCGTAGCCTACACTGTAAGTCAGTAGTAGGCTATACAGTGGAGTTGCATATTAAGTGGTTTGGGGTCCTTCTGTAATTTATTTTGGGGTACAATTTGGTTTTGAAGAATTCTACAAGCAACAATACCACAGGCCAAACAATCGGCCCGTTCCAAACAGGCACATTTTCAACGGGCACTGCGCTAGTTAGAAGAATTGCGTATCCTCGTTTTTTTGACAATAATAATTTTATTTGAGCATGTACATATAATTTTCCAACTGTGGCTCTGTCATTTGTGATGCAGTTTAATACATCTCAAGTTCAGCAATGCTGTGTCGAAACCGGCTCTATCGAAGTGGAGCTTTTGAATGAGATAAACCCCCAGTGCTCTGTCCTCTCTGGAAGGACGCCATAGAGCTACATCCTTCATTTAGGATCAGGCCTCTCATCCCCTTGATCACATACATTATAGTATCCTCTTGGTTACTTGCTGA
This sequence comes from Perca fluviatilis, assembly GCF_010015445.1. Lineage (NCBI taxonomy): Eukaryota > Metazoa > Chordata > Actinopteri > Perciformes > Percidae > Perca > Perca fluviatilis. The sequence goes on along the minus strand of NC_053129.1, from coordinate 28,903,797 downwards.
CTTACTTGGCTGAGTACCTGTTTTCACAAAATAAATATCCATTCTGTGTTAACTGTGTATTGCATCAATGGCGCAGCAACAAAACATGCTCACTCAGCACTGCATTGCCTCATGGTCCCAATAATTTCCCAATAAAGCCAAACGGTGTGGGACGATCATTATCCGCTTTATGCTTTGTCATTTCTTTTTTTATTTCACCCATCTTGTATTTATTTATTACCTGCTACCATTGCACCAGCTATATTTATTGATTGACCGTTTTCTACTTTATATATTGACTGGTATCTTTTAATCAGATTGTAGATTACTATTTACTGTTTTTATGTTTGCAGCATCACTGTGCCCAAAATGATTCCCCCCCCCCACCCGGGGGCAATAAAGTGTATTGTATTATGCCAGCTTTTTGAGACTCGCTGAAAACCTGCCAATAACATGTTAGGGTTAGGGGGTGGGGCAAATTGCACATTCAGCATGGAAACATTACCTTGTTTTCATTTGGGATGCGGTTGCAATCAAAATTCTTGAGCATGGTGGGGATGGTGAGAGGCACAAGAAACAGCCAGATGAGGATCGAGATCAGAGCCGATTTCTTGAGAACTTTTAGGAGATTCCTTCGACCATGGTGCACCACGTGAAGATATCGATCAATGGAAATCACAGTCAGAAAGGCAATGCTTCCCCCTCGGTTTAAAAACAACATGAAGAGCATTGCTTTGTAACCCGCGTCATTCTCAATCCTCCTCTCTCCTTGGATGTAGTTGTATGCTATTACGGGCAAACAGAAGATCAGGAGAATGTCAGCCAACACCAGGTTGAAAAGGAAGATATTATTGGAGTTGGATTTCCAGAATTTCAGCTTGAATATGAAGAGGTAGAGGATGGATGCATTCAGAGGCAAAGCCAGGATGAAAATCACAATCGTAGCCGCTGCATAGAATTTATACAGTGTCTTGTCTGAGGCCTCGCAGTCAAGTTGGAAGGGAGATGCAGTAGTGTTTGCCATTTGAAAAGTAAAATACACTTGCCAGGTAATTAGCAAATATGAATTACAAGCTCTGCATCTAGAGCAAGTACTGTATTTCTAAACGGACAAGGAAATCACACATGAAGTCTCACCCGATTAAAAACAAGGAAAAAAAACTTGCCAAACAAGTTTCCTCAGTGTCTTCAGATTTAATCCTCATGTGTGTTTCTTTTTCCAGTCATTCAGGTTGGAATGTCCTGTCTTGAGAGAGTCAGTATCAGGTGTGGCAGTGATTCTCAGTGTGCAGAGTGACTGGTTCACGGCTTCTTTGAGTTTGAGTTTGTCAGTTCAGCCCTGTGCTCTTAGCTCCGCCTTTATAGGCTGAGGAAACGCAGATATGGGTCCCCTGGGAATTAATGGCAGATGTACGTGTAGGCGTACAAGGACACGGACGTAGTGTTACTGTCAATGTATGAAGGAAAAGTGAAATGTGGTTGCATGGAATGTTTGATTCTAAGGGAGGAGGAGAAGGGCTTAGCTTTAGGCCTCACACTCAACTCTGCATGCCTCAAACGCCTTCTCTGCTCCAGCCAGTCCAGACAAGAGCCCGACATGTTTTAGAGCAGGGGTCTCAAACTCAATTTACCTGGGGGCCGCTGGAGGCAGAGTCTGGGTGAGGCTGGGCCGCATCAGGTTTTCCACAAGAAAAGCTTTGTTAAAAAAATTCCAATCTTCTCAAATCTCTTTATTTTTATTATTTATATTCTTTTATCCCGCCGCGTACGCATCACTTTGATTTACTTTGTCAGAGAGAGAGACCTCATATTAACTCTCTAAGTGCCATTGACGTATGTATATATATATATATATATATATATATATATATATATATATATATATATATATATATATAAAATATAAAATTAAAATAAACCATTAAATGGCACTTTCTGGAGAGTTTTGGAGAAATTGAGTCTTACATGATATGTGCAAAACTGCCAGGTTAAGAGCCTATACTCTGCATTGTTGTAGTATCAACAGGTATTAGGGCATTTAGCATTTGCATTACTGTTAATTAGTCATCACTTGATTACACATTGTATTACCTTGTTATGATATAAGAATTAAGTGACCCATACAATGTGCCAAACATAATGTGCCACATGAAGAGTGCAGCATGACAGTTGCAACAGCTGAGAAGATTTGGGTCTGTGGTGACCAGGTCCACCTCACACAAACTTCTTCTCCCATTCTCTCTCTTTACTTACACACACACACACGCACACACACACACACACACACACGCGGCACCGAGTGGGGCTCTCTGATGTTCAGGGGCGAGCCGTGGCCGGCTCGGAGCCCTACCGCTGGCGGAGATGCGACAGTGAGGACTGGTTCAACGGCTTGGTCAGCGACATGAACTCGTAGCGGCCGGTGGAGGTTGCGAACGGGGTTTTTAGCTTTATGAGAAGGCATTTTATCTTTTAATCCTACCGACGTAGACACTTTGGCGTTATGTAGTTGACCCGCGGTGGTGAAATGTCTGCAGTTCTGGGCGGGTTGTTGCCGTGTTCTGATTGTTCTCAGCTCCGCCGAGACAAAATAGACATGCCATCTCAAAAAAATGTCATTTATTCATGTATCATCATCATTCATATATCATGTTTTCAAAAGCATCACTTTCATCAAATTTTTTGTGACATATTTAGACTGTAAGCAGGCACATCTGGACAAACTAGCAGGCTTATGTGCCGGAGCTGAGCCCCGGAGAGCCCCGGCCCAATTTAACCCCTCGTTATATATATATATAACGAGAGCTATATAAATGTGTGTGTGTATATATATATATATATATATATATATATGCTACGTATAATGTCCTGGGCAGCAACTTAAAATAAGTGAAGTGTTGTGAATGCAGCGCGCTGGGACGAATGTCCGCATGTGCCCAATAGAAACGAGGCAGCCAGCCAGGCACGGAAGAAAAAACTCCATGGCAACGCGGCTGTAACTTTCACTCATTGAGGAATGTTTCTCTGCTTGCATCAAGCCCGGCCGATGTCCCGCCCCCGAGAGCCATATACCCCACCGTGATTGGTGGGTTCGTTCAGCTCCGCACACAACACTGTAAAGTACCATACATATCAAACTCGCGGGCCGCACTAACATTAAACTTTCATATTAAGGCGGGGGCCACAAACTATCGTCCGAGTTTGAGACCCCTGTTTTAGAGACATGGAGAGGACGTGACCCTTTTTTTCAGATCTGATTCATGATCTGATTTTAAAAGCTGCCTTTAAACAAGTCAAACAATCAAACTCGTGTCTGTTTGTTGGCTAAACATTTCTCTCATATCATTGAATGATTTTACGGCTTTATTGCTTGAAATGATTCATGCATTAGTTAGCTTTGATCTGGTGGTTTTACTGAGTTACGAGAACGCTTGATTCATTCTTTACCTTGTCAGATAAGTAGCTTTTTCTTTTTTTTTCTTTCTTTTTTTCAAACAAAAAAGAACCGAGACGGATGAGAAAAAAAAAAAAAAAACAGCTGGAGGGCTGCCACAGTATCAGGGCCCTATTTTAACGATCTGAAACGCAAGTATGAAACGCCAAACGCAAGTAGCTTTGTGGGCGGATCTCTGGCGCTGTTGCTATGATACCGGCGGGATAAATGACTCTTGCGCCCGACGCAAATCTAAAATAGGTTGGTCTGAAGTAGCTAGGTGTGGTTTGGGCGTAACGTGAAAATAACCAATCAGAGCGTCATCTTTCATTCCCTTTAAGAGCAGGCGCGCTTGTTCCATGGCGGATTGCTATTATGACGGCGGATTTGCCTGGCGCACGCCAGCGGGAGCTGTCCGGGATGCGGCAAAGTAATAAATGCCCGTCTTGGCCGGGTGGCGATGTTGCTGCGGACCTCCTCAGGTCTGGAGAGGATTGCTGCAGCCATGGAGCGTGGGCCTCCAAACCCACCACCTGCTCCTGTTGTGCCCCTTCCTCCTCCCCCCACTCCATCTCCGTCCACCCGCTCCATTAGGAGCGCATCGCGCATTACTCCCGGACCAGATTCCGTCGGAGTGTCCAATCCCACCGTCTCCTTAAGTCCTCTAATATTTCCTCATTTATGTCATCAACACATCCATGATTCATGGCAATGTTGTGTAAAACACAACAAGCCACAAAGAATGCTGCGACTTTTTGAGGACTGTACTGTAAAGTGCCTCCTGACCTATCCAAACACATGAAGCTCATTTTCAGTAATATTTTTCTTTGTAATTATCTATGGTTTTCAAAAATGGGAACTGCTGTAGATGAGAGAAGTGTATGCGTGTTGTGCACACGCTACATTATGGCCAAGCATTCGTCCCCACACGCCTCCTCTTTTCGCTGAACCGCCCCCGGGAGCGCAAATACATTCCCTAATTTACCGACGTGCGTCTGTGGAGGGAAAAGTCCGCTGTGCGTCGGGTGCAAAATAGGAATGATACATGCGTCGGTGTACAAAGGCAATGCGCTGAGTGCAAGATAGGGCCCTCAGAGTGCAAGATCAAAGTTTGCTTAGATTAAGGTCACAGCAACAAACACACAAATCAGACATTTAAGTCTCATCATACAATATAAAAAGTGGTTTCCACACCTTTGATCATGGCTTGTTTACTGTGAGTGTTTGAATCCAGCAGGACTCTGAGATGTGTAGCTTTGCAGCATCAGGGGGAATTGTGTCCAACAGACTAAGAATCAGACTACTGTTCTCGGACTGCCAAGCCAACCTGCGACTCCAGTACCTGCTGCTATAACTCACAGTGGTGCAGAGTTTTCTCACTGTCATTCATACTATCTTATAGGAGGCTGAGATGTTTGGCACTCATCCAGTCACATGCTTTTGGCTTCCTGCGTGCACACAGTGAAGCTCCCTTTACCTCCTATCCTGCAGAGTCACTTCTTTCTGATCCATCACCTTTAATATACTGTGTGTAAAACTTTTTCTTCCATTCAGATTCATTTAGATCCAAAAAAGAAACAGCAGAGCAGAGAGACTTACCTGCCACCACAGAGACTGACCACCACAGAGATGTGCCAGACCAGGACCCAGTCAGCCCCTCTGGAGTGAGAAACATCCTGCCTACCAACTCTGAAGACAGGTACTCAAGACAGCTGGCCTACAACTGTGGAGGTTTTTGGGATTGTTACTTGTAAATCTACCTATATGGCAGAACATGTGTGCCACTTCTTTGTTAGCTCAAGGCGATAGTTCGGATTTTTGAAGTGTGGTTATATTAGGTAATTATCCACAGTCAGTGTATTAGCTACAGTAGATGGCGGTCGGCACACCCCCAATTTGGAGAAGCAGGCAGGAGTACCGACACAGAAGCTAAGCAGAGTGCTGATGTGGACGGGGGCAGCAGCTAAATGTTTCTTTAGACACCTAAAATCAAAAATATCAATATCACTTTAAATGTATATGCTATATTTAGAATATTTCTGACAGGGAACTGAAGCCGTTATCTCTGCTCTCTTCAAAGCCACCAGACCTCTTTTGAAGAAAAAAAAACAACTTTACCTCGCAGAACACGGGAGTTGCTGGTCTACCGCTGCCTCGATCGAGTAGTTTGTTTGTGTTATTGTGTGCCTTTGTTGAATCTGAAGTAACCCTTTAAAACACCAATGTCACTGAATAACATCTACTGTAGGTAATACACTGACTATGGATAAGTACCCACTTAAAAAAGAAATCTGGAGTACCCCTTTAACTGTACTGTCCACGCCTTGCTTACAGGAATATTTAACAACTTTTAACTAATCGTCTTTGCTATTATTTGCTATTTTCTTTTCCTAAATGTAATTTGAGTGTGCTTTTCTCTATCGTGGCACCCATGCTGATCAGATCTGCTGTGAGGGAGGAAGAGACTTTCGGGGAGTGTGTAGAGGAGCAGCTGAAAGTGCATGAAATCTCTGAGCCAAAACAGCTGCAGGTATACTACATAATAGTATAATATACTGTATATACTGTGGAATAGTGTCTCTTAGCACCGTAGGACATTTGGCATCTATATCCACGACTTTCCACTTCTGGGATTGCTCCGTTGCCGCCGGAAATTCTGCCGTAAGTCTTTCTTTTCAGCCGGATGTCCATTTCCTGACACTTTCCTTGTGTTGGAATTGGAGGGGTGATAGAATGCAAAACCGATTTTACCCTGTCATAGTTGAATAACGACAGTTCAGTGGGTAAATAGGACATACATATAAGCTTAAAATCCCATTGACACCCCTTTACTATGAAAATCTCATTTTGAAACTGCCGCTGAAAACTGGCGAATCTCAACAAAGCTGGAAGTTGACATCAACCTCCCAAGACCTGTACCTTTGTCACGCCCATGGGTGTATTAAGAGAACGGTCACCCCCCAACATTTACATAGGCTACACAACTGACCTGAGATCAGGTAGTCTTCTGAATCTAGGTCACGCAGATCTCTGCTATTCCATTACAAAATTCACTTCTGAAACTTTTTTATGCGAGAAATCAACTATGTAAAGCTCAAATATGGGCCGTTTTACGAAAATGGATGGCTAATTGCAAATTTTGTCCGACTGTGTGTCGGAGTTCAGCTGCCGGTGCTGCCTGGGTTGCTACATCACCGACCTGCCTGTCCTCCGTCACAGACCCCGGCCGGTGCTCAATACCCGCGCAAACTCACCCTTTTCTGGGTGACTGGACTGCTACACGCCGCTGCCCTGACAGAGCTTCAGGGCCTGCAGCTCGCTGTTCTCCCTCCCCTCTTCCTGCTACCGGCCGGCCGCTGAGTGATTGAGAGTGCGGTCAGCGAGCTTGTTACGCCCGCAATCTCTTATAGCAGCCCGCAGGTTCCAGTTAATCTTATAATGGGTATGTGTGTTGAGTTATTTAAACAAACAATCGGGGAAATAAGCGCCTCTTGTCCGCAAGTCTCATTGATGGAGCCCGTGGTGAGCTGGAGTCCATCAATGAGAGCTAGCTAGCCTCCTCCTAACGAGACCTCTGACATTCACAAAAATGCATTCAATTGAAATCCGAAATCGGACAAGTGTTAGCTAAGCTTTGTAAGACATTGGGGAACCTGTAATATTCATGCCGAGACGAAATTCAAACTGTAAATATACTATAGTTATGCCGAAAGTGTAGCTAGCTAGCTAGTTGTGATATTTCCCCATTGTATTAAATGGGACATATAGCTGGCAGCTCCTTGTCCTACAAATACGCCTTGCGTTCATAAAAATGCCTTAAAATCAAATCGGACACAACGGTTTGCTTTATAAGACATTGGGGAATGATGTTATATAAGTGGCGTGACGAAATTCAAACCGTAAATATATTAGAGTTATGCCGGCAGCCGGCCGTGGAGCCCTGGTAGTGCAGTAATCCACAAAGGGTGACTTTGCGCTGGGTATGGAGCCCAGCAGGCTGCTGCTTTCTCGTCAGACTGTGTGGAGCTCCTAAAGTCCAACACGTCTTACCAAATTTGCAATTAGCCATACATTTTCGTAAAACGGCCCATATTTGAGCTTTATATAGTTGATTTCTCGCATAAAAAAGTCTCAGAAGTGAATTTGGTAAGGAAAGATTGCAGTGTCTGGAATATGAGATTCTGTCGCGTCTCTAATGTGTGTGTATTGGGGATTCGCTCAACCAATCAGCGCGCGTCTCTAATGTGTGTGTATGGCGATTCACTCAACCAATCAGCGCGCGTCTCTAATATGTGCGTATGGCAATTTGCTCAACCAATCACCGTGCAGCTCATCTAAATATTCATGAGCATACCATATTTGGAAGAAAAGCTCTTGTTACAAATAGGGCCAAAACACAGGGATGCATAAGGGCCAGTAAAATATCAACCAGGACATTTTCAGCCCAACCAATGTTACATACCCCATTAGGAGACCTTTAGGAACAGTGTGAAATACCCTATATAATCATTCTATCACCCCTTTAAACTTTGTTGGATTTGTGAGGACTATGGTTAACTGCTCCTCAGATCTCTGCAGGGTAAATCCAGACAGCTAGCTAGACTATCTGTCCAATCTGAGTTTTCTGTTGCGTAGACATGTTCCTCCAAAACAAGTTCCTTCCCGAGATTATTTTGCAGCGGCACCGGGACTCCGTGCGGCGCATAGCACCGCCCAAGGTGATTGTGATTGGTTTAAAGAAATGCCAATAAACCAAAGAATGTTTTTCTCCCATCCCAGAATGCTGTGTGGACTACCCAGACCCTCCTCCACAGCGCTGTGGAGGAAGGTCTGGAAATGTGAGACTAGTCTGCACCTAGATTACCTTAAAGCCTGGTTCAGACGGCAGGATAATTAGGTCGATTTTAGCCCCGATTCACCCCTCCCGACAATCTTAAGGATGCTGCGATTATCGTAAAATAATCTGATCAGATATTCCTGCCGTGTGTGGTGTGTTAAGACTGCTCTCGTCTGCTCGGAAGGACGTCTGGACCGCTCCGATCTCAAATCGGGGATATCCAACATGTTGGATTTATTTGGCCCGATTCTCGTGTGTGGTGTCCCCCGGGGACAAACGAGCACGCAGCCTGTGTAAAATAAATAAAGTCGATGGGCATAACTACATCCACAACTGCAGTCCACCAGAGTACATGGAAACAAATATATGAACGTTTATTAATCTGTGTAATACCTAACGACATTTCTATGAGAAAAAACAAATCCCCTCCATATCATGATGTAGCAAGTATAGTCCATGCTCGCGTTGTCTTCTTTGACCATCGCCTTTTCTTTTGATAACGTTTTTTTTCGGTTAAAAACACACTACAAACTATTGCCACTGCATCCTCTTCGTCCGCAATGATTGTTTACTCTGAAGTCACGTTTGATCTCGAGGGATTTTGCGAGATTTCCCATCTGACATGGGAATGCTCGGGAGTCAAATCGGTTCGTGTGTGATGTGTTGATTTTGCCGTGTGCTGCGCACCACACACTGTACGACCAAAACTGTTAGACCCGTGATTTTTTATCACCGTGTGTGGGGTCTCTCAGGATTGGAAAATCGGCCGACAATTTTAAAATCGTCCCGTGTGAACCAGACTTAAGGTACATAAAAAAAATAATAATAATAACAAAAAACATATCAAATCACCTAACCTCAGTAAACCTAAAGAATGACATGTATCACAGGATACATGCAAGTTTGCATCGCTGTTCTTCAGGTTTCAGATTTTACAGGGCTTTCAACACCGAGCTGCTGTAGCTTAACTTCTCATCGGCAAAAAAACACCCTAATTATAACCAGTTGCCCAAAGTCATTTTTCCCATTCAATCAAATAAAATCGCTGGAATGCATTATTTTAAATGTCAACATGAACATCTACATGTGACTCGATTCATTTTCATCAATCTTTATTTTTCAGACCCTCAGTGGGAAGATGAGGTTGACAGAGAGACATTACTTTTTGCGGGAGAGAGAGGGCATTTCCAGGGTAGACCGAAATCATTTGAAGTTCACCGATCAGCAGGATGTCCAGGGAGGGGCTTCCCTCCGCCCGCAGCAGCCCAGCAGGAAGTTAACCCCTGGCACCCAGAGGCGCTCCTCTGCCCCGTCTCCAGTCTTTAAAGACGAAGGAACGCAGCTTGAGAACGTCCTTGAGACCTTTAAGCCCCAGCATAGCCTTGAGTTTGGGACTTTACAGGACTTTTGCTCAGCTTCCTATAATCCTCAGACAGCGGAGTACAGCCAGAGGAAGACCCAAACAGAGATCCAGGCTCAGGCTCACGTCCGCTGCCTAGAACAAGCTTATTTCAACACTCCTCTCGTGTCCCAACCTGAAACTCTGCCTCAACAAGTAAAACAGATCACTAATATTCCCGCAACAACAGACCGAGAAGAGAAAGTTGGCCAATTACAAGAGCGAAACTCCAAAGATTGGGGGAAAAAAGACTGTGAAAACTGTCATTCAAGAGAAACAGAATGCAGAATTAATGAATCACTGTCTGAGCTGACACCCTCAGATAGTAAGTCCTTTAGAGAGAAAAGGGTGAGGCGCCAGGATGTAGCAAAGATGGGTGAAACTGCCGGAAAAATAGATGACGAAGACGAGGTGAAAGGTCAGTTTGCAGTCACAGCACCTCGTAGAAAAATGACGGCGAGCTCGTCTGTTGCCACCTCAGAGGACCTACGGGAACAACCCCTGGAGCAGAACAACACACCTGTCCGGACACCCAAACATCCCAGAGTTGGGTATGAAACACACTCAGTGCAACATGTTAACATTTCCCCCCCTTTGAGGGACAACAGAGTTCCCCCCCGGGCCTGGGGAAATCAGGAAGTTATTGTTAGTGTTGAGACCATTCGCGACCACATGGAGAGAGTCCCAAGCTTCAACATCGAAACTCTATCCACCGGCTGCGATGGAACAAAAACACGTTTTCATCTCCGCCAGTGGAGCACGTCGAGACCAGGAAGCAGCAAAGGCTCAAACGGGGACAAGGGTCAAAAACAAGCTGCGACAACCACAGCGGCAGCGTTTTGTCTTTGTGCGCCAAAGGACACAAGTGAAGTCCCAGCACCTCTAAAACGCATTACACTTCCCACACATTCCACTTCAGAACGTGCGACAGGCGGTGGTGGCAGCGGCAGCGACGATGAATATTACCCACCCTCCCAGTGTCACCAGTTTCCCGAGCTCCCATCCCCTCCTCCCTGCCTCGGCCTCCACGATTCCCACCTCAACCTTTCGGAGGATGATAATGCCGGCGAGGCTGACGAGAGATGGACGTTCCCAGGGATCCAGGAACGGGAACAGAGTCTTGGATCTGGACTAAGGCCTCAGCATCACTCCTCTTCCTCTGGCTCCAACAGGGATGATAAAGCTTGGGCTGATTCTAATGGTAATTTTGACATATATTTTGACATATATTCAGGTCCGGTTTGCATATTTGTGATTTGATTTTGAATCTTTCATAATTGTAATTTATTTCATTTATCAAAATTCTGTCTTTTAGTGTTCCCTCCAGGATTCAGTTCTTTTTTTACCAAATACTGTTCCATGCAGATATTTGAAGTTTATGTGCATCATGGCCCATTTTTCGGGGGCTAAGCTAAGGCTAAGCGCATTTTTGGTAATTTTGTGACCTGATGCACTTGGATACAGGGTGGGACAAGAAAGAATACTTTATCATAGACACGGGTGATGTGGTCTTGTGGGGTATAGTTGTAAATGGGAAATTGTTGCCTGAGAAACGCCTACTGTAGGTAGATGGAGTTACAGTTAATCCAGCATGATTGATGCTAGTGCATGAATGATTCTTATTAGATCAGAGGCAGATAGGAAATGCTCAATTTTGGAGATGGTTCTGAGTTTGAAAGAAACTGGACCTGACAACAGAATTTACCTGCCTGTTAACACTTAGATCGCCTTCAGATATAACACCCCGGTTCTTGGCATGTGGTCTGATGTAGGTGAAAATGCGATTAAGGTCCTGGGCAATAACGGTCGTACAGTGTGGGAGAGGGGGTCTAGGAGTAGGATCACGGTCTTGTCCTCAAATAACTGAAGAGAACATGTCCTTTAAGTCCTGCTCCACTCAAAAATGTGTTTTTAATTTATTGTTACCTTACCTGAATTTTTGTTTCAAGCATAGATGCATCTAAGTATACAGGCAGTTTCCATAATTCTATCTTTTAAAAGTGTCTTTCTGTGTATTTCTTTATGTCTAGGGGGTCAGAAAATGTCCAAGATACACTCACTGAAACCAGAAAAAAACCCTGATGGTTCAGATGTAACTGAAATGGCGCAAACATCGAGGGGGTTTCTCAGGTAAAAACAGCTTGCGGTATTCTGAAAGCATGCAAAATGGATTTTTTTTTATATTACATCAACTACTATATCAACTGATTAACAATCTGTCACATCTGAGCAGCACCGCATCGGCATAGGAAGTAGGTTGGTGTCATTGTTATCAGTTCAGCATAAAGCCAGCTTCAGCTTCCGTTCTGGTTTATCATCATATCTTTTCTCTTCCCAGAATGCACGTACACAAAATAAGATGCAAATCTCAACAACAAAATACCACAACTTTACCTCTGACCTTTTCCCAATTAGCTTAATTCAGTGTCATAGTATCAACCAAACAGTTTTACAAGATTGTTATGACAGCAATAATGGAGGATGAAGTTATCTTGAGACTGTAGTCCTTGAAAGACCCTGTTTAACTATTAAATGATATTTGGTACAGACATTCATTTCAGACCCAGGGGGATCCATATCACAATAAAAAACACACAGGGTATAACATAAAATACAAAAATACAAAACCTTCCACAGTGTTCAGTGTCTAACATACAGACATGTTCGCCAATGGTTCCACAGTCTGGTACAGGGTTAGCCAAAACAGTGATCAAGTCATTTTTTGACTCCGATACCCTACAAATAAATCTATACATCAGGTTACGTAACAGCAGAACAGGTAGGTACCCTGACACTGACAAACATATGGCTTGCACTGGAGCTTCTTGGAGCTGTCAGCAGCAGCAGCCTCATGCTGTCATAATATGTTTGCATTATTTCCTAAGTTGCTCTGTTTATATGCAGAGTGGATGAGACGGGTGAGCTGAAGAGAGGCTGCAAAGGAAATGACATCCTGTCTGACAGAACAGAGGTACCTCAGGACATGAGAAACCCACACAGCCTGCACAAACTGGAAACCAGGGCAGTCCAGGTCCGTTATTGGTGGGAGAAAATGTGACTTTAGATAGCCATGGATTAGATGTTGGACAACCGGTACCATCAGTGTTGCAAGTTATCTTGCATTTGGCAGATAACAATGGACAACTATGGATTGTTGTTGTAGACTGTGTCATGAATGTAAGACAGGGTGCTGCTGGGAAATTACCTGTCATTATTTGACCAATGTTGAATATAAAATAACTAGAAAAGAATGTTGATGATTCACACTCTGTGACACGCTATTTTATTCTCCTTATTAATTACATTGTGGTTGTGGAACAGGCTGGGGCGAGTTGCTGCCTGTTTGTCTCTGATGCCGCTCGCCTGCTTGTCATACTGGAAACGTTTACCGTTGCCGCTTTGAACGTCAGTGTCAGGAGGCGTGGGAAAAGCTCTTAGAAATTGAACATACCGACGGAGTACTGTGCAAACAGTGTTTCTGTGTAGGACACGTGAAACCAGGCTGTACAGTGGTGTCAGTTGTTTTTGAAGCACCTTTCAGAGGGTTGCACGGTGCCTGAAAAGAGAAATGGAAAATCTTACCTTATAGTATATTCGCTGACATAATTCAATCTCAGCTTTATTATCTCCTGTTTTACACCGAATGATGTTCTAGAGTTACAAAACAACAGCTGCTGGGAATAGACTGTGTCATGTGATATCACAAGGTCTTGGGAAAAGTCTGAGTTAGCTTTAATTCTTGTCAGATCAGAAAGATGTGCTACTTGTTCTCTCAGATGCTCAGCACATTTCTGTTATCGAAGAACCAAACCAACTTACCAAAAAAAACCAGTTCATATGTCTCTCAGCGTAACTAAACTAGACCACCACATACACTATGTTGCCAGTTTATTAGGTACACCTTGCTAAAGCGAATGCAGTCCTGCAAAAAAATCAGTATAGTACTCAGTTTTTGTAACTTGTCGATTCATTATTAATATTTTTGAGGCTGCAGTTTGTGGTAATAATTATTAAGCACTGCAACTGATGAAATTGTCACTATAACATTTTGACATTTCTCTTTCTAAAAAAAGCAGTGTTACGGGATACTATGAACTGTGTTTTTCATTTTTCTCATTAGACAATAAAGTGGTTAGACAAAATATAATATAATAAATAATATTTTCACGTGCGATGTAATAAAGAGCAGAGCATGATGCCAATATTTATATTTATATATCATGATTATGTTTCAGCTGAAAAAGAAAATCAAGTATTTGCCATGTTGAATAAATGAATGATATAATAAAATCATACACCAACTCTATAATTTAGCATTTTGAACCCAAACTTAGTGGTGAAGAGGACGAGTGTTGCACTGTGACATGGTATAAAAAAAATGAAAATAGTAGTTCCGGGAACTTTTGGTTCCCGGAACCGGGTGGTTTTGGAATAACAAACCACAGCCGTCACTTTCGATTTGACTTCATTTAGCTCGAAACTATTTGCCGTTTTTCGCTCGTCATCAGGTGTGATGCAGAGCGGTTAAACACAGCATGGCGTTAATCTGTGCAAACATTTGCAAACACACTACCACTTCTTTAAGTAAACACATGAGTCATACAGAGGTGTGTGTGTGTGTGTGTGTGTGTGTGTGTGTGTGTGTGTTTTACTATATTCATGGGGTCCAAAAACTGGGGAATACAGTATATTTGTGGGGTCTGCACAGCCTTGTGGGGCCCAAAATGCTGGACCCTTTAAGAATGCTGTTTGAGGGTTAAGACTTGGTTTTAGGATTAGGGTTAGAATTAGGTTAGGGTTAGGGTAAGGGTTAAGGTTAAGGTAAGGGGCTAGGGAATGCATTATGTCAATTACGGTCCCCACAAAGATAGTGAAACAAACGTGTGTGTGTGTGTGAGTGTGTGTGTGTGTGTGTGTGTGTGTGTGTGTGTGTGTGTGTGTGTGTGTGTGTGTGCAGGCCCTCAGGCAGCAGATGGAAGCCCTTCAGCAGCAGTTCAAGCAGAGAGAGAGCGATTGGTCTGTAGTTCGACGCCAGCTGGAGGAGGTGATCACAGAAACCTCTGAGCTGAGGAAGAACCTTACGGTTACTCCACACTGCCGCCCAGTGGCCGTCCAACGCACTGCACAAACACAAACGGTACACCAGGAGGGACAGACAGAGGTAAAATATAGGCCTACTTCATAGTCTTTATCATATCAACATGGAATCTTCCCTATTTTATCCATTTTTTTTTCCTGTATGATTTACCCTGAATTGTTGTTCCATTTCAATATAGTTTATACAAAGCAGACATTCTTTACATTTTATTGTAAAGAAGTACAGCCAATGCATCAAGCTCCAAGTAACAAAAGTCTTCGCTTAATACCGCCTTAATATTTTTTTGTTAATACAAAAAAATTTTAACATTCAGATAAACAGGGTCCTCAAACTCTCAAGGCTACTGGCCCATTAGTGCATTTCATTTTTACTGCTGTGTAAATCTTGTTGGTATCAAATTATTCAATCATACAATACACTGTTAAGTGGTTTTTAAGCACCCGGGCCATAATTTATGAGTACAGACAAAAGATGGTGTCAAAGCACTGACTGAGCTCATTACATGTTTATGCAGTGCAAGTGGATATGCTCCCTGTGTCAGTTCTGTCACTGCCCAAACTTGATTTTACCTTCCCAAACCTAAAGGGTTACTTTGAGTTGTCAATAGAATATGTAAAAAAAAAAACACCAACAACATTGAAATTTAAATAAATCAAGTATTAAAGATCTTTCAGGGGTTCATATTATTCATATTTGATTTACATAATCATAATAAACTTAATTTCCTATTAAAGATGTACATTTTCTCAACATAATTCAGAAACGAGAAATCAAACACATGATTACCTGCAAAAGAATCTTGTAGAAATGACTCTAAATCACTGAAATCTTTAATTTGAAAACTGGATGACACTCAACCCCCCCATGTTGACAATTTTGTACTGACGAAGATCTCTATATCTCCCGAGATGGAGCAGCTTCTCTCTAACGGGTGCAGCCTGGTGACTTTCACCGACGGGACAAGGAAAGTAACTTCTGCAGACCAGAAGACAAAAACGGTCACGTTCTTCAATGGAGACATCAAACACATTTTGGAAGATGGGAAAGTGGTGAGCTCTTGTGGCTGGTTGCATTTTTGCGCCGCGTTGACCTGATCAAAACTTGTCAAATGATGATGTTAATATTCATATTCAATTGAATTTTATTTATAGTGTCAAATCATAACAAGAGTTATCTCAATAGTAGGTTTAGACCACACTCTATAATTTAGAAAGACCAAACAATTCTGGTAATTCCCCCAAGAGCGAGCATTTAGTGCGACAGTGGCATGTCTTTATTTTTCATGTGGATCACTTGTGCGTGGCGTGTTGCAGGTGTATTACTATGCTGGTTCACAGACAACACACACCACCCACCCAAATGGCCTGGAGGTCCTTCACTTCCACAACAAGCAGATTGGTAAGAGAGTGACTGACAAATCTACATCTGTTGGAAGACTGTTATGTCTTTTTTATATTCTATACATTCTATATTCCTCATCTTTAAAGCGACTATATTGATGGATTTAGATTTATTGATTCTTTATTTCCGTGTCATGCACACAAAGCGCCCAACCCGCTCATGTGTTTATAAGACCCCAACATTTCAGTTGCAATGTACAAACATTACAAAAACATTTCCCCATTACATTATACAAAATTATAAGTTATGTAAAAGCTCATTCTTAAACAAAGTATTCTTTCTTCTCTCCCAAGCTTGGCAACAAAAAATGTTTCATAATCATCCAACCAGAAGAAATTATCACAAAGAGAAGTAATTTTAGTTAAAGGTGCATCCCTTATGTCCCTGTAAACGGGACAACAAATATGACAATGTGTCAAATGACAGTGTGAAAACGTGTAGGGGGGCACTCGCAGTGATTAACCCGCAACTTACCTGTCTTGGTTCACTCTCACCTCTCTCACGGCGTCATTTGTAGCCGCAGCAGACAGCTGTTTTCAGCCAAAAAGCTTTGAAAACCATGCTACCCGCTCAGCAGCAGACAGACATGGTCAGAGACCAGCTGGCGAACATACTGTAGTGGAGCATTTAGCAGCTAGAGACCGATATTTCCCTCAGGAGTTGGTACAGATGAAAAACAGAGCTAAAAGTGAGAGAATATTGGAAATAACTGCTGAATGTGTTCGCTCACCAAACCCTCACTGCACCCGAACCTTTTCACATCACCCCACAGTTCCTTCAGTTTGCCATATCACCTTTAAAGGTCCCATTTCACTTTATGAGTTTTTTTTTTAACATTAATATGAGTTCCCCCAGCCTGCCTATGGTCCCCCAGTGGCTAGAAATGGTGATAGGTGTAAACCGAGCCCTGGGTATCCTGCTCTGCCTTTGAGAAAATGAAAACTCAGATGGGCCGATCTGGAATCTTCTCCTTATGAGGTCATAAGGAGCAAGGTTACCTCCCCTTTCTCTGCTTTGTTCGCCGAGAGAATTTAACCCACCCATGAGAGAGAGACATCATGGCTTTGAAACAAGCAAAGTGGCAGTTGGTCAAGGCCACACCACCACCCTCCACCTTGCCCCCCCCCCTCCCTCTCTCCTCATCAATAGCTACAGACACAGAAATGGCACATCCTAAGTAAAGCTCATTGTGGGACTGGCTCTAGTGGCTGTAATTCTGCACCAAGGCTGAATTTCAGGAAAGAGACTTCAGATACAGTATTAGGGGACCACTAAGGCCTATATAAAAGAGACTTCAGATACAGTATTAGGGGACCACTAAGGTCTATTTAAAAGAGACTTCAGATACAGTATTAGGGGACCACTAAGGCCTATATAAAAGAGACTTCAGATACAGTATTAGGGGACCACTAAGGTCTATATAAAAGAGACTTCAGATACAGTATTAGGGGACCACTAAGGTCTATATAAAAGAGACTTCAGATACAGTATTAGGGGACCACTAAGGTCTATATAAAAGCATCCAAAGAGCACCATGTCATGGTGATGATGTCCCAATGTTTTGTTCACAACTTGTTGCCGCTGCCCGAAATGGCCAAAAAAAATCCGTTATTGCAGGTTTAAATGGACTATTTTCAAGATATGATATAGAAAGAATATTTATGAACATTTTAATTCATACTTGAGTTAAATCTCATTATAAACCTCATTGTATTCATTTCAGGTGAATATTTTTAAGTACTGTTGATTGACTCAACTGACAAACTTATTGACAAACAGACTGAACCAGTTTAAACTTATTTTATTACTGTTGGTTAACATCTCTTACAGAAAATGGAAAAAAAAGTTGATGTGATATGTAATATATACTTGTGAGAATATGACTACAGCTCATAGTATTGTCTTGCATTTATAAAACGTCCCCTTCTGTAACAGAGAAGCGACACCCTGGGGGGAGGAGAGAGATCTTATTTCCAGACCAGACCATCAAGTATTTGGAGACTGACGGCAGCGAGAGGACAATCTTCCCCGATGGCACCATCGTTCACCTCTCACCGTAAGACCGAAGTCACTGCTTTATTTCAGGGTTAGCTTCAGGGTGTCTGCAGGGTCACAAAGTCAGTGGAAGCCAGAAGGACTAGCTGTCATTGCAGTGGCCAGTAGCAGGTTTCTTCATAAATAAACAATGTTAGTACACCATGAGGTAATCAGAAAGAACTTGACTTTAAACCAGGGATGCACCGGGGTGGCCACTAGCTCACCCAGAAAGAGCATGCGACCCATGTAGGCCGAGTCCTTTGCAGTGGTCTGGGTTCGAGTCCGACCTGCGGCCCTTTGCTGCGTGTCATCCCCTCTTTCTCTCCCCCCTTTCCTGTCTATTCACTGTCACTATCTAATAAAGGGAAAAGCCCCAAAAAATAATCTTAAAAAAAAACATGGATGCACCGATCCAGGATTGGGCTTTGGATTCGGCCGAATATTGGGCTTTTTGACGGAATTTTTAGAATTTCTTTCCACTGAACCCTACGCTTGCACTATGTGCGCTACGCTAGTCGACTTAATGACGCGTGTTTATGTAGGTGGACCGTTCAATGCAGTAGGCTGTGAGGAAGTGAAAATGGAACTTGTGAGCAGAAAAGGTGTTGTTTGGCAGTACTTTCAGTCAAAAGAATGTGATTCAAGTCCAGCTACATGTTCAATTTGCAATGCTGATTTGTCTCGTGGTGGCGAGGACCCTAAACAATCCACAACATCGCCGCCGTTAAAACATTTGCGAATGAAACATCCGAAAGAATACGAGTTGTGCATGAAGGAGTCTACAGACAGCAGCCAAAATGCAGCAACTTCAGGTACGACAAAGGAAGGACAGTCACAGCTAGAAACTGGTGTTAACTAGACGACCATTACCAGCTTTGCTAGCCCTACACCGAACAAACAGTGGGCCTCAGATCACCCACGAGCCAAAGGCATTCATGCAGCAATTGGGAAAATGATAGATAGGATTCGGTATTTGGTTTCGGATTCGGCAGAATCTTAACCAGTGGATTCGGTATTCGGCCGAACCCCAAAAATCTGGTTTCGGTGCATCCCTACTTTAAACCTTTCACATATGATGGAACAGTTATCTTACTCCACACTATCTGACAGTAATATGTTCTGTATTCCATTAGCTATATGATTTTTACACTAAGTGAAATATCCAAACCTCAAGTCTGTTTTTTTATGGCTTCACCATTCCATCAATTGTCTTGTTCATCAGGTTAACAGGTGTGTCAGCCACTGCTGCAGCTCTAGCTGCTGACGGTGTTGGTGAGCGGGCCAAATCAACTGGCCAAACTCCTGTTGTTTTTTAAAGGTCCCATGGCATAAAAATTTCACTTTATGAGGTTTAATGCGTTCCCCCAGCCTGCCTATGGTCCCCCAGTGACTAGAAATGGTGATAGGTATAAACCGAGCCCTGGGTATCCTGCTCTGCCTTTGAGAAAATGAAAGCTCCGATGGGCCGATCTGGAATCTTCTCCTTATGAGGTCATAAGAAAAAAGAAAAAAAATCAATCGATATAAACCTCACCCTTTTAGCTCACGCTGTTTCTACGTAATAGTTTGTTTCATGTTTCTCCCTGCGTGCCCCCCCACCCCCCTTCAGTAAAATGAACACGATCATCAATTAATATCACAGTATTAACGTTATTTTACCGAAGTATTGAAAAGCACTTGCTAAAATGTTGTGGTTATGTTATTCAAGAATATGTTGTACTGGGCCTAATGGGAGCCTAAAATAAGTAAGTTCTTCTTTGTGCTTTCTGGATCATCATCTCTTCCAGGTTAGGTGAGAAGATGGTTGATTTCCCCAACGGTCAGACAGAAATCCACACTTCCCAGTTCAAGAGGAGGGAGTATCCTGATGGGACAGTTAAGACCATCTACCCCGACGGGCGACAGGAAACCAAGTACGCGTCAGGCAGAGTACGCACCAAAGAAAAGGACAAAGTTATCGTCTGACATTTTAAATTAATGTATGTGTTCATATGTGTGAATGTAAGATGGAGAGGTTGTGTGTGTGTGTGTGTGTGTGTGTGTGTGTGTGTATTGCTGTGAGGAAATACTTTTAGTGGATTAGAGATGTTCTCACAGTATAGATTTAACTTTGTATTTTACTCTCATGTTCATTATTATTTATTTACTAATCATTTTAAAAAAAACTGTTTAACAAGCGATATTACACAATAATGATTCAATATAATTATGACCACTAGCCAAGACGCTAAAAGTTTTCACGCTAACTGCCTCTGGCTGGTTTTTGCAGTGAGGCTCATTCACATAGAAAGAGGCTAATTTTGCACCAAATTTGATTGAGATTTGACGCTATTTAAATAAAAAAGATGCACAAGCCTTTTGTGAATTGTCCTGGGAAAATATTTTGGAATACAGAAGAGATTTCCATTTCCATTTTTTTTTTTTTAGATGTAACACAATCTGAAAAAAAAACAATCTAAGGAAAAACAAATCCAGAAAGAAAGAAAAATGCCACTCTAAGTGGATTTGAAGAATTGACTGAGTAATGGAGGTTCCTTTGGCCCCCACAACAATGAATCAAAGTCTTCTTCACCATCTTTCTTCACCTTCTCCTCTTCTATCCTCAACTTGCTGCCTGATGTAGCCAACTGAGCAGTGACCCTGTGAAGCTCCTGTATGACTATCTTGACATCCAGTTGATGCTGCGAGGCCCTCAGAGTGGCTGTATTAAATGGGAATGTCCGTATAAAGTCTCCAACTCTGAGCGGAGGAATATGTTGTCTGTTTAGAGCTTTTGTTCTCTCCATCTTTACCGGTCGGTGACTCCCACTGTGAAACAATCACAACATTTGTTTATGCTATATGAATGGTTGGAAATGGGTGGTATCTTGCTCAATCAGTTTTTTACCACTTTCAAGCCATGAAATGTAGTTTTTAAACCTAGGGGTTAATAACACATGGGTACCGAGTCGACCGTTCTCTGGGATTTGATTTCATGCTAATCGAATGTGACCAGTTTTAGCACAAACCGCTAATTAGCTTGTAACGCTAGTAGTCGGGGCATGGATGAAATAAAAAGAAATCGCTATTTTATACCACTAACAAGGCTCAAAATAGCACCACACTTCCACTGTAGCATATTGAGGGTTCCTACATGTAAACCGAAGCATTGAGAACTTTGTAAGTGTACAGACAGTTTATTAAAAAGATAGTTTAGAAAGACAGTATCCATGCCCCGACTACTAGCGTTACAAGCTAATTAGCGGTTTGTGCTAAAACTGGTCACATTCGATTAGCATGAAAACAGATCCCAGAGAACGGTCAAGAACGATGGGTTAATAACCCCTAGGTTCATTTTGCGGTGGAATTGTCCTTTAAGTCAAGAGAAACTAAAAATAGTCACTGAAATGAAAAATGATGTAATAATAATAATGATAATTTTAATACATTAATGCATACTTGATTGAAATGTCTCTTAAATTTAGGTGACAATCTTCCCTGTAGACAAGCATTATTAATGACACATTTTGCATTCAAACAACAATACATTTAAATAAATTACAATTTTCTAGTACTGTACATACCTGTAAATGTTCGGAAGCTTTGACCGTCTGAATCCCAGCCCCCTGTGTGGGATATCACGTATCGAAGAGGAAACGTCTGTCTCTCTTGCGAGCTCCATCTCAGCTTCTATTTCAGTGGCGTCATGGTCTGTAACCTCAGACACGCGAGGACTGTTGTCCGCCAGCCACGGTGCAAGAGCTGGACACGTCTGTCTGTTTACCACTGACACTTTTGTCCTTGAATGTGGGCTGAGTATCAGGTTTAGGGTCTTCCTGTCTGTGCGGGTTTTGTTGGCTGTGGTGTCGACTATTCTGCCCCTGGATGCATGTGTCTTGTCTATGTCGACAGGGGGAAGGTGCCTTTGGTAGTCGGCTACAAACGCATGTTGTCTGGACTGCCTTTGGTTCATCTTTTCAAGCGTTTTTATCAAAGGGAGGGTCTGTGGGGACGGGCTACCAGTCCTTCGCTTCTGAAAGGGACTTCTGGAGGGGTGGTTGGCATGGAAACAAGGCTGTGTGTACCCTCGTCTCTGATAGGCCTTCTCTCTCAAGCTGTCAATCAGCGTATAGTTCATCAAATCAATCAGATCGCCGATTAGCCCTTTCTTCACCGTAATATCTGCTTGGCAGTCCAGAGTCAACGCAGGGCTGTAGTTAACCTCCAGGAGCCAAGGTTTGAACTTGACGTCAATCAGGATGTCGAAGCCAAACAGCTCCACACAGTTTGGACAGGAGGGGACGGAGGGAGCGATGGTGAGCAGGGTCAGAGTGACGATGCGGTTGATCCTCTGCCACAGAAGAAGCTCGTCGATGTCTTGGCTGTGGAGAAAATGCCTGAACTTGCTCATGGTCCACTTGCATCCTTGGCCTACTCTCTCCTTTTCGGTTTTGTAGAAGGGACCAAACTTATTGATGCTGGTGTTGGTGAGATGAGCGTACAGGTTATGCAGCGATGACAGGTTGTATTTCTCAGTGGCGAAACGCACCAGGCCTTCTTGATGAACGTAAACAGTCAGTGGATGAAAGCTCTTCACACACGCGTAGATCCTCAGGTCTAACTTGTAGCCGGAGATCAGCAGAGGGTTACTGATGTACCTCTGTACGATCACAGAGCAGTCGTAGACCAAGTCCTTAATGTCCTCAAAGATGAAGATCCCTCTGCCTCTGGAGAGATCCACCGGCTTACATATCCAGTAGGCCGACGGCCCTCTGGACAGACGCAGTTTGTTGTATTCAGACAGGAAGCGGGTGTAGTCGTTGGGGAGGATGAAGGCGGTGGGACTGAAGTCGTAGAGAGCTGAACCAAACGTGGCTCTCATTCTCCTCAGGTTACGTGCCAAGCAGTCCTTCCAAAAGAAATACAAAATCATTCTTTTAGACTGATTATTTTAATTTAAAAAGAACAATCCCTTTCCTAGCCGATTTCTGTTTGGCAACTTTCTAGGTTTGGAATGAGACAAAACGGAATGAGAAAAGTACATAGAAAAGTTGAAAGACTGCACAGCAGCATTATTAAGTCGAGTGACAGATTAATAAATGGAAAAAAGGGCTAGACCTACTTTTTACATTTATATAGAAAGTAAAAAAACTTTTTTTTGTGTCTTTGCAAATGTGCTTTGATAAACACTGTAAAATGTTTTCTTAAAGGGGTGATAGAATGCAAAACCGATTTTACCCTGTCATAGTTGAATAACGACAGTTTGGAGGGTAACTAGGACATACATAGAACCTCTAAATCCCAATGACACCTCTTTCCTCTGCAAATCTCACTATTTGAAACTGCCTCTGAAAACTGGCGAATCTCAACAAAGCTGGAAGTTGACGTCAACATCCCAAATCCTTCTCATGTGGCTCAACCTTCTATCTTTGTAACGCCCCAAAATTTACATACTAGGCCACTAACTGATCTGAGGTCAGTTAGTCTTCTAAATCTAGGTCGTGCAGATCTCTGCTATTCCATTACAAAATTCACTTCTGAGACTTTTTTTATGCTATAAATCAACTATGTAAAGCTCAAATATGGGCCGTTTTATGAAAATTGATGGCTAATTGGAAATTAGACGTGTCGGACTTTAAGAGCTCCACAATCTGCCGAGACAGGTGGCAGCTGCTGGCCGGGTTTGCTGCCTTCCCAGTCGGCCTCTCCCCCTTCACAGACCCGCTGAGCTGGAGCTCTGTCAGGATCTCCCACACGAGCTGCGCTGTGTACTTTAGAAAAGAAGAAAGTTTGGAGGTTTTGCAAGGATATTGAAAATGAACTACGGTCGTAAATGCAGTGTTCTAGACTGTACAACGGAAGAGCCTACTGGCCCAGAGAAAAGGGTTCAGAACGAGTATATCGGACGAGAGGGAGTTGTGGATCTAACACAGCGCTGCAGAGGCACTGGCAGAGGACAGGCTTGCAGGGTTTCACTCTCCTCTCCCCGCGCTTACTAGGTACGAGTTGAGTTGGGATTCTCTGGTGGAGGTTTTTTTTTATGTCGCAAGAGTAACGTTAGAACAACACTAGTTATAATGAAAGTGTCGAAACTTTTTTATTTTGTCTCGGCTGTTTTAGCCGCTGCGGCTCTCGCCTGGGCATGTCTGGGCATGTAACAGACAGTGAGTCTGTGTTTGTGTGTGTGCACTGTGCGCAGGGCAGCAGTGTGTGTGTTTGAAATATGAGACCTGCTGTATCGTCTCCAATGTATTGTGTATGTGTATGATGGTTCCTCATCAGCCAGCGCGCAGCTCATCTAAATATTCATGAGCATACCATATTTGGAATTAAAGCTGTCGTTCCAAATAGGGCCAAAACACAGGGATGCATAAGGGCCAAAACAAATATCAACCAGGCCATTTTCAGCCCAACCAATGTTAAATATCCTATTAGGAGACCATAAGGAACAGTGTGAAATACCCTATATAATCATTCTATCACCCCTTTAAGCAGTACTTCAAACGCTGACAAATTAATTATAAAACCGATTGACTTTCAACAGAAGGATATTTGGTAACACTTTACTTGAATGTATCGACATAATCGTGACATGACACTGTCATGAACGGGTTATAAACAAGTCAAACATTTATGACTTCTGTCATTAAGTGTCATTCGGTTTTTGTCATGACAAGTTGACATTGTTTGGGTTCTCTTGATTATGACAACTTGACATTGAACAGGATGACATTATGTCAAGTTGTCATGACAAAGACATTCTCTGGTAATGTCATCCTGGTTAATGTCAAGTTGTCATTACAAAGACATCCCAAACAAATGTAATGTCAACTTGTCATGACCAAGACAACTTCTGGTAATGTCACTTTGATTAATGTCAACTTGTCATAATCAAGAGAACCCAAACAATGTCAACTTGTCATGACAAAAACCGAATGACACTTAATGACAGAAGTCAAACGTTTGACTTGTTTAGAACGTTTATGACACGTTCATGACAGGGTCATTTCATAGTTATGACAGTGTCATGTCACAATTATGTCGATACCTTCAAGTACAGTGTTACCGGATATTAATATATCTTTAATTTAGATGAATGCAATAACAAATCGTAGCCATAGTATATTCATAAAACAGATTCTTCTTTTGGCAACACTTCCTTTAGTAATGTATCCTTTATTAAGTCTGGACACCTCGTAATAGAAAATACAAACACACGGATTATTCTGGTGTCGATCATCACCGAAAACTCTTAACTTAATTTCTTTTACACACTCAAGTTAACACAATATGTCAGACCATCATCACCTTGCGTGTGATGCCAACAGTTTTGGGATGGTGGTTGAGCCGCTGCCATGGCAACAGGTTGTGATATTCGGAGTTGCGAAATGCAGAGCCCCGCCAGTAGAGGTTCCAGTCTTCCTCCTTGCGTTTTTCTTGGTCGTATTCCTCCCATCCTCGCTCCAGAAGCACCTCCCTCACCACCTCTGGACCTCTGTCATGCAGTCTGAACACCAGTGATGCAGCCATGCAGCATCGTAAACTGTAGATGCAGCAGAGATAGCCAAGAGAACCGTGGATCGTTGATCACTGATAAGCTTCCAAAAAGATACCGCATGAGACGAATTTGAGTCAAAACTCACACTCCTTCTCGGAGTTGTAACTCCGTCAAATCTTAACCACCCAGACATGAAAACACATATTGATATCATTCAGTGTGACTTACATTTCCTGAGGATGTCATTATCTCCACACAAATAAACGTTCGTAGAAATCATCATATAAAAAAAGACGCTACAGAACTTGCCTGAGGATCATCATATGTTTAAGTTTTCTTCAGTATCGTATTAATCCAGTGATGGGGCGCCCTGGTAGTTCACCTGGTAGAGCATGCACCCCATCTACCAAGGCTCAGTCCTTACCGGAGCAGCCCGGGGTTCAATTCCAATTCGTGGCCCTTTGCTGCATGTCCCCCCCTCTCCTCCCCCCACTCCTCTCTCCTACTTTCCTGTCTTAATCTGTCCTATCCAATAAAGGCAATACAAACCCAAAAATAATCTTTTAAAAAATGAATACAGCGATATTCATCTATACATCCATGGGTATATACAAACAGGTACAGCTAACAGCAAATTCGGAATACTCATTGTGCAAATGTGGCAAAATGTAAGCAAATATATGCTCCAAAAACTGGGCTCAAAGGAGAATACGTGGGGTCAGTTTCAGAAAGCAGGTTTAGTAAAAACTGAGTTTGTTAACCCTGAGATGAGGGAAACTCTGGGTTTTCTGTTTCAGAAAGGGAGGTTAATCAAACCTGAGAGAGAGGGGTAACTCCAGCCCGTTTCAGAAAGAGAGGGAACTTCACCTCCAAGTCAGTTACTATGGTAACTGAGCCTGTTAACCTAACCTGGTCGGGATCATGTTTTCTTCAAGAAACCTCTTCTTCCTCCTTGACACAACACGCTTTCATTATCTCATTCATTCATTCAGTCTGTATCAGGCGCATTTTAGCGCAGTTTATCTGCATGAATAAAAAAAGTTATTGGTTTATGGCAGATTATAAAACATTTTTTTCTCGAACATTGCATGTCCTTTTGTCGACGATCCCATTGATGAAAAAGCTGTATTAATTCACAGAGAGTTTACATCGGGAGATGATATTGAGTCCCGACTCTCAAATCGGTTATGTGGCAATGAAAATACATCTATTTAATTTCCACATAACCGATTTGACAGGTATGTTCTTCAGTCGATCAGATCTATACCTTATCCGTCCTCATATTAACATCCACCATCGTGGACATACTTTTACTTAGCAGATTCTTTGTCGCATTACGTTTTTTGCAAAAGGCAGTTTTCTTTACAACATTGGTGATGCGGATCATATTAGTAAAGCCACTGTATGTAGAGCCATCAGAAGAGTGAAACATTTCTGTAGTGTTCCCTGGACACAAACCAGTGAGAGGCATAAATTATATTTATGTTAATGATCATGGTGCTGCAGGCTCAGAATGGGATTAGTAGTAGTTTACTTTTTCGCCCACAGGATTGCACCTAAATGAAATTATAGGCGTAAGACCATTCCAGTTTTCACCAGTAATATTATAGGTTACCTGGGATTATATGAAATTAATATGCTGTCAATGCTTACGCATTGACTCGAGCAGCAATGTTCTCCCACACCAATTCTCTATTTTACAGCAGCCGCTCTGTTGCTTTTTTAACGAAATACATGTTCAAACCGTTCTAATACATCCATGGTTCAAACTCTGTGCGCATGAGTATTTCCGCCGACCAGTTTGTTTGTGGTTGTTAGCATGGTGAATCGTAGAATCATGGCTCCATTCATGCTGCCTTTTTATTGTGGCGCACGCTCATAACTCTGAGTTAACCTATTCTGAGTTGATTGAACCAACTCCTATCGGCTGTTCTGGAACCGAAAACTCAGTTTCCCATCTCAGGGTAAATCAACCTGAGAAACTTTTCCTAAATAAAGAAAATTCACACATGCATGAAAGATATTTTGCCGTCGTCCATTGGTTTCAACAGAGTAACTTAAATTAGTTATAAAAGTTGTGCTATTGCCAATAACAAGTAAACCAAATCAAGTAGGCATATGTGTTGAGCTCTTGTACAAACTGTAGTGAGGAAAGTAATGTGTAATTGAAGAGCTTTGGGGTGTCCTTTGTTATTGTGGCCTCCATGTTTTCACACACCTTATGCTCTAGGCTACAGCCAACAGTTGGTGGCAGTCACGCAACAAGTTATTATGCCAAACGCCAATACAACAGAAGAAGAACACTCAGTGAAGCACATGAACGCTGGCAGTCGGAAAAACAACGTAATCACGGGGGGCGGTCCCTGATATTCCCAGGTGGCATGAACGCACCATTACAGCACCTTGTTTGTGTGCGCGAGCTAACACGGTAAATCAGAGAAGCCATAAATAAACCTGACACTTTGTTTACCCAGCTGCACAGACAGAGCGATCACACTCGAGCTTCAGTGTGCCAGCTCACTAATAGACAAATGAAATGTGTGAACTTCTGTAACTTCATAATCTTAACACATTTAGTAGGGGAAAAAAAAGTGCTGCATTTAAGATTGATATATAATAATGATAAACACAAAAACTTCCTAAATTTGAAATAAAAAGTCCAAATGCAAGTAATAGATGGTTTACACATCATTTCAGAACTTTTTTTTTTTAACACTGAAAAGGATTCATTCATGAATTAAACACTAAAACATAGAACAGTACAATACTAGAATATGTTAGTCAGGAACTTCCCATTCCTTAAATGTCAAAACTCAAATTAAGAATTTACAATGCTGAAAAATGTGAGTTGTCTTACCTTAGGAATTCACAATGCTGATAGCATTAGCTAATAGTCTTATGTCCTTTCTGCCAGGTAAATGAAAGGTAGAGTGGGAGAGACCATTTCACAGTGTACAGTAGACAGTCTGTGGCTCCTCCTACAGACAAAACAAACCGACCCACTGCTGCTACTGTCAGCCAGGTATGTGCTGCCGCTTTTTGTACAGAACAATGGTTGTTATATGAATGAGTGCCTGCCATTAGCTCTGTATTGTATGTCTGCTGTTAGAGATAAACTATGGTGGTTATTTAATCCTGAGGAATGTTCTACAGTCCAGTCAAAGTAATAAGAGTGTGAATGTGATTTCAATGAGTATAAGAAAAAAAAAAAAAGGCACAACAAAAAGTCAGTGTATTTTAGCTTTGGAGATTACCTGCTTGGGTTAAAATGCATTTAGCGGCTGCTATACTAATCAGCCCGACTGTATGCAACCACTCCCAAGTTCAAAAAGTCAAAACTGTTTTAAAGTATGGAAGCCCTGAGAGGCAAGAGGAAAAAAACATTCATGGATCCATTTTCTAAACCTGATCTAAATTCTTTGACTTTTAACAGGTGAAAAAAAGTTTTTGCCAGGATTATTTTTCTAAGCCCCCCCACAGACCATTCTTAGTGTTTGTTGTTGTAATACTGATTTCAGCCACAAGAGGCTGAAGTGCACCATTGTCCAATGCTCTTAATACAACTAAACTCATGTTTACTTCCAGGGGAGTTTTAATTTCTCCATGCACTCTAAACCCAGGGTACTTTTGCAAGTTATGTAATATTACCGTCATGGCTTTTTTTCAAAGTGTTTTAAATCAGCGCTGGAACATGTGTAAATGAGCCTAAAAAACAAAGCACCTTTAAGTCAAATCAAATAGCTCAGACTTAAATCACCAGAATGTCCCCGTCCCCTTGCCGTTCAGGGCTCTCATCTAGGAGGCATTTTGATATTAAAATTAAAATAAATAAACAAACAATTGTTGAGACCTGTAACGAGTTAAAAAAAAAAGAAAAAAGAAATTAGAAGTTATTTTTTTCTATCACAGTTTAGGTATACCAGTAAATGAAATGGACATCTTTTAAAATTTGGTCCAGACCTGCCACTTTTGCTCAGCTTCTGTTCAGAGCAGAACATTTCTATCATTGGGTGTTAGAGACGTTTAATTTGATATACTTAAAAGGGAAACTTCACCGATTAGCATTAAGCTTTGTATCAGTAGAAACCTGGTAGTATTTCTGAATGACCGTGCTTCCCTCCCTCATGTCCCCCTGAGAGGGGAGATCTCTGTATTGTGGGTCTAGAAAAAAGCCTCCGATGACTCAAAATGACGATTTTTGCGTCATCTGAGGTTTTTTTGCCCAGAGGCAAAAGACTACAGCCTGTATTCTGTATTAGGAGCCACTTCCGCATAGCCCATAGGGGGTTGGACTGTCTGCTTTTTCCGGAGATTGCCGAGGAAAAAACGAGTGTCCGCCATCTTGAATCCTCGCTTAGCTTCTCAGCAGGAGCAGAAACTGTTCATCCCGACGGAAATTTTAGAACAACAATTATGTGCATTCAAACTACCGCACACGTGTACCACCGGGATACATTGGAACACATCGGAGAATATGCAGGACACTTTATTACAGACGCAATACTCCACACACTACGCAAGTTCTGCCTGCACGGAGACCAGCGGTGGTGCTCGATTCCTGTGGCCGGTAAAGTGACCTCATCAGCGGGGAGCATTGAACGAGTGTGCCGGTGGAAAGCTGACGCTAGCCAGCTATCTGTTCACCAATCCTGCTTGCAAGTGTCCGCTCATTAAACAAACTGGACTACATCCAACTTCAACGAAACTCCCAACGTGAGTTCAGAGACTGCTGTGCTGTGTTTTTGTTGTTGTGGAAATATTGCTGTGGACGATCCAGCCTGCTGCTCGGTCACCGGGTAAGACTACTAGTGGAGGTGGGCTGTGTTACCCCGGACTGCCTGTTGCAGAAATGGGGTGATTTGTATCCAACTAACTGCTGGTGGAGTTTGTGACTGTAAAATGCCAACAATTCTAGCTACATCCCACGCAAATGTACGGCTGTGTTTATACTCAATGTTTATACCACAGCCCACCAAGAGCTAATGCTAGTAGCTATGTGTTAGCCTTCTTTTATTACATGGCTTGGTTGAATTCTTGGCTTGGATGAATTGGTAGAATGCGGTCTGTTATTTCTTGATAACACACCGTTGCCATGCATAGCAGAGCGTTGCCATGGACACAGTTCTGTTCACTCTGGAGCTATCAATCAATCCGCTGAAAGAAGTCCGGATAATGTATCAGCTGTGGCCAAAAAAAAAGAGCATGTTTTAAATGTGTAACACCACTTGAGCCACGGTGAAACGTTTTTTTGTGTATATGGTTGAAATGACAATAAAACACACTTGTTGAGTTGATCGTCTCCCAGTGTTGTTCGTTAAGGGGGGTATGGCTTGGGAGTGGCCTCATACAGCAGCAAAGCAAGTGCATTCTGGGATTTGGTGTCTTTCATCCATTTGAGCCAAAAACACATTTTCTGGCTGATCTCGGCCTAGAAGGCACCAATTTCAATTTTCTTTTCACATTTCTACTACATTAGTGACCCAATTTAAAGATATATTCAGCTTTCCAGCGGTATGTTTAAAGAAAGCCAACCGAGCAGGATTTTTATATTTTATTAAATCATAGCAAATGCAGGTCAGCCAGCCTACTCATGGTTTCCCCTCTTCTGAAAAAAAGAAATAAGTCTTATTGTTGGAATATGTTGCTTAAATTGAAATGTGCAGTTTGAGCCGTTTACATTGTTAGAACATACTAATTGAGATGACAAATGTAGTGAGGAAATAGTTACCACAGTGGTAGAGTTTGTTGAGTTTCAGTATATCCAGGTTGGAGAGATGCGTTCTCTGACCCATGAGCACTTCATTCTGCTTTGACAACACCGTCGGACTCCCATTTACACTGAAAAAATACCTGCAGCAACAGAATACTCGCTAAATATGTGCATGTGTAATTCAGTCACATACAGCACTTCCAAGTTATCTAATATTATTTAACTAATCAGTTACAGATGAAAGCTGTCCAGGATTAGCCACTGATGAACCATTTTTTATTTATTTTTTTAAATGTAGGAGAAAAATTATGGGATAGGACTTACTCTCCATAGTGCATTATGGATTCCAGGTCATAAGGCAGGTTCATAGTGTTTCCATGTTTCACCATGAAGTTCCCTTCTCTCCCTTTAAATAAAAATCAGATGATTGATCATGCTTTGGCCTTTTACAGCCATGCAGAAAATACAGTTTGTCCAAATGTTGTATACCAATCTTTAAAATCTAAAGCACATTTGGGTTTAATTTGTATCTTTGAAAGTTAAATGAGCCATCTAAAAAGAAAATTAACTTTCATTGCAGCCTTAATCTAAAAACATAATGGCCCAATCCCAAAGTGAGCCCTGAGGACTAAGGACTCAGACTTAAATGATCTCAGGTGCTAAGTGGGTGAGTGTGTGAGGCCACATGGGCTCAGATAGGTATAAATGAGATTAGGACAGCACTTCACGAGATCACATGTTACCTTGGTGACTTTTAATAACAAAAGATGTTGCTGACACTTGCCGGTTTGGGAATTTATTTCAAGTTAGTTGCTTTCCACACGGCCAAGGCCCAGGAGATGGCTGCCTGATTCCAAATTTTTTTCAAACTCTTGTTTTACAAGCTGGACTCCAGGTTGGTCTGTGTTCCGTGGTCGTGTGTCGTGCATCGATTTATTAAGAGAACTGTGTCGTGCTGTTTACCTTTTGTAATTTCCGGATTTCCCAAAAGTCTCTGGGGTAAATGTCAATGCTTTGAACTGTGGGTAATTCCCTTTGGTGAAGTCTACATCGATGCAGACTCACGGAAAGGGCTCGGTAAGTGTGTACTCAAACCCTCACGCCCTTTGAAATTCGACATTGAGACAACCCTAAGCCCTTGCAAATTTCGCGAGAACCCGCACCAAAGTCTGAGTCTGTGAGTCCAGACTTTGGGATTGGGACAGTGTGTCAGTACGGAGTGTGCTGCCCCCCCCCCAAAAAAGCAGTTTTAAGTAGATATAGTCCGATACCTGAACTTTAATTATCAGCCGATACGGAATACCGATACCAATTGGTCATATTTTTACAGCTGTATACTACTATCCCTGTGTGGATGTGATATGATTGCCATAATTGTATGGCCTGCTCAGGTTGAACGCTTATAAAAACATGAACAAATATGGCGTAGAACTTTTTATTCTCCAGTTTGACGGTCAGTCAAAACGAGAAGAAAAAAAAAAAAAAAAAAAAAGTAGATTTTCTTTGGGTCTACATTGCATGGTATCTGAGCATAAACTTGGAGTACTCCACGATACCAGCAGGTAGGTATCGGTATTTAGGAAGTACCACCAATCCTGCCTAAAATGCTGGTATCAGAACAGTTCTAGTTTTAAGTCTGCAGAATGTACAAACAACTTGGTGACAGTGTTGTTTTTTCAAACAGGGAATTACGATTGAAAAAGTTAGCCAGTAAAAAGAGTTTACCTGGTATGATGTTCTGCCGCTGCACACTGATGTAGAGATCCCGGTCCTCGCGGGTGTGTTCATGATGCAGCCCCAGAGCATGAACGATCTCATGGCAGAGATTGCCCCGGCTACATGACTTGCTGTAATACAGCAGCTGGACACCTCCCTGACAACCAACATAGGACGCACAGCTAGAGAGACAAACAGAAACCAGTAAGACAAGAATTGAGACACAATTTTTCCTCTTAACTCGGGTGATATCTAGACATTTAGTAAGTCTTATCTGCACAAATTTAGATCTCAAATCAACCTAATAGGTGATTGAGAAACCAATCAAAATTGAAGTCAAACATTTTGGAATAGCCTAATTCCAGACCTATATGAAGCAATTCAAATAAGTACTTAGAATTTCTTACATTTCCAACCTTTAGTGCCATATAAACCTGGATGTTGTCTTATGTAGAGCCCGAAAATCTTAGTAAATGTTATCAGTTCATCTTGATTTTACTTGAATGGTCTTATTTTACATTACAAGAGTTTGTTTTATTATACAATCAAACCATTTAAAAAAAAAAAAAAGTTATTGGTGTTAATTAGCTGCCCTATGTGAAACACTAGTAATTAGTTGTTTTTTTTAAAAGTGCTCCATGATAATTGTGATTTGACAATGAATACACAAAAAAAATACAAATAACAGCAAAAAAAAATATATATATATAGGCTACATACGCAGAAATAAAATAAATAAAATAAAAAGCAGAACACCGAGTTATTGCACACTTCTCAGGCCTATTACAAATCTATTTAAAATGTTGATTTAAAATTTTGATGGAGACTGGTACGAAGGAGTATTTAAAACTGTTCAATTTAGTTTCAGGGATTCTGTACCTTCTGAAGGCAAGAGCTCGTATTCCATTTGAAGGATGTGGGACGGGTCCAACAATACTCTCCATGCCTGCCTAAGTACAGACTACTGCTCATAGATGGACTGAAGGGAGAGCTTATCAGTCCTCCCCATCACCTTCATAGTTGAACTGATCGTTTCACAGAAACATTTCTCACCCTCTGCCACTTGTGAACAGGAGGGAGTTTGACTCTGTGGTGCGTTGTATGAAGCGAATGCAGGTGACATCCGATATCATCTTGAAGGCATTGAGGATTTTCAACTCTTGAGGAGCTGTTGGGAGTGAAAAACACAGAAACCTGTTTTGTCATCTTAACAGCAGCAGTCACGCATTTGATCTGGTTATAACCACAACAACCCACCCAGCTCGTCGCTGATGGTGTAAGGTACGATGGCGTCCGACCAGATGCTCTCCACAGCATTCCTGTCGCCCTGTCAGTTTAGACAGTCACAACACGTAGGGGTTATTACCAGTTGGACACAAACTCAAGACTTTTAAAAGTCCACCTCCAGGACAGGTTTTAAAATGAACACACCAACTTATTGGGAATTTAGCTTATTCACCGTAACCCCCAGAGTTAGACAAGTCCATACATACCCTTCTCATCTCCGTGCGTGCTGTAAAGCTGTCTGACAGCTCCAGCGGCATCAGCCCATAACATAACAGGCAGGTGAATGGTTCCAGTAATCCTACTGCTCCGAATAAGTGACAAAATAACGCCAACATGATCCTATTTACATGTTGTGATGTAGAGTCAGCGAAAACGGCGTAACATGAGACACAGCCATCTTCTAACCGTAAACAAACCGGAACTATATTCTCAGGCGGAAGAATATAGTACTTGGGCGAGTGATATGCTCGCAGCAAGCCTGTCTGAGAATATAGTTCCCGTTTGTTTACTGATAGAAGATGGCTGTGTCTCATGTTACGTTGTTTTTTGTACACGCTGTGACTCTTCAAATTACAACATGTAAACAGGAACATGTTGGGCGTTATTTTGTCACTTTTGTCACAATTGGGAGCAGTAGGCTAGTTGGAACCAGTTACCTGCAGGATCTGTGCTGGGCTAAGCTAATGCTGGAGCCGTCAGACAGCGTTACAGCACGCACGGAGATGAGAAGGGTATGTATCGACTTGTCTTACTCTGGGGGTTACAGTGAATAAGCTAAATTCCCAATAAGTCGGCATGTTCCTTTAAAGTATGTAGAAATACTGGTTATAATACAGATTAATATTTTTCTTTAACATGGTTTTCCCACGTTAAGTGTGCATCAAGAGGACTAGAAATACATTAAGCCATACGTGGAGCTTCACTGTGGGTTCAGACGGGAGGCGGAAGCGCTCGCGATCCGCTCTGAACCCGTCGTCAGTCAGACCCCTAGTGTCGCACTGCCAGGCCTACCTCCACAGCGCAGTGGAGGAAGGTCTGGTTACACCACACATACATTCCAGGTTAGGAAAAAAAATAAATAAATAAAGCTCTGGGTTGTTTGCATTTCTTTAAACCAATCCATCGTCTTTGGCGCAAAAGAAAACTACACAAAATATTAGATGAGTGAACTGTTCACACAATACAGTAACATTAACCATTTAAATTAGCGGAATTAATGGCTAAATTTACTCTTACAAGTGTATCGCTGTATGTACTTCGTCCATAGCAATCCCATCCCGCCAATCGGTCTCAAAACGTCCCAGTTACAGGAATTGAATTCCGTAAACATTCTTTGTAAAGATTTACAATCATTCACCTAAAAAGGAACCAAGCAGAGCCTGCCTTTTTCTACCATCCAAATTTACTTCAGAAGTTGCCAGTTTCAGCGTGCGGTTTGCTTGCTCGAGGTTTGTCGTTTTCCTCGTGCGAACGGAGTTTGAGAACAGCAACACACAGACAGCCGGCGCGCGGCTCAAATGTCAGGCTTTAGCCTGGAAATGTACTTCCGTTGAGCTAGATCCAGACTCTGATAACTAGTCCGTTTTGGCCCAAAAATCGGCAACTAGCAGACGTATCAGAATGGTAAGTCTAGTTACCATCTTTTTATTTGTTAGTTGGTTTGTAACTGGCAGTGGCTGACAGCAGCGATGACATGTTTGCTTTTTGAATATGAAAACCGCTGGAGTGACAAATTCTGCACTGATACAAGTCAGTATAGCCAAGGTCAGACATTTTAGGGGACATAATTAAATGAAACATTTGAGTGGAGGGGACTTAAAGTGCTCATATTATGCTTTTTGGCTTTTTCCACTTTCCTTTATTGCGTTATATATCTTTTTTGTGCATGTTATAGGTTTACAAAGTGAAAACGTCCCCCCCAAAGGGACTTACCATCTCCAACAGAAAACACTGTTCACCAACTGCTCCAAACAGCTCTATTGTAGTCCAGCCTTTACTTCAGAGACAAACATGGTCACTTTATAACACACGTTATAATGCTCGCCTAGCTGCTAGCATGGCACGCCCTCATACTCTGCAACTAACAAGCTAGCAATACTTACTGCACGTGACTCCCAACAAAGATGGAACAGAAGTGAGATGCCTCACTCTGTAGCTAAAACAGAGAGCTCAACACACAGGGTGAAAAGAGAAGCTGCAGCAATGTGCACTACAACAAAAATACAGTGTTTTTTGAAAATTAAACCACATAAACCTATTATGATATAACCTCTAAATACAATCATGAACCTGAAAATTAGCATAATATGAGCACTTTAAGTTATAAATACTACATAGAAGTATACTACTAGAATATTTTTGAAAACATTCTAGTTTAGCAAAACATACAAGCCCAATTGTTCATATTTCTTCCCCCCCCCAACCTCCATGGAAATATTTCTTCCGGTCTTAAAAAATTACCAAGTTAAGCAGCTTTCTTGCAGCCATGTGGAGAGAAAAATAAAAAAAGTCCTCCATCTTACCGACATCACAATGTCTCCCTCATGGATAATTGCGTCTCCTTCAAGCTCTATAAGACAGGATAAAAAAAAAAAAAAAAGTTGTTGTACATTGTATCCATTAAATTGTTTTTATGCATAACATTTCAAGTTTACCTTCTAAGGTTTCTGCAGCGTATTGCTGTGGC
This sequence comes from Perca fluviatilis, assembly GCF_010015445.1. Lineage (NCBI taxonomy): Eukaryota > Metazoa > Chordata > Actinopteri > Perciformes > Percidae > Perca > Perca fluviatilis. Next base: position 28,866,740 of record NC_053129.1, on the reverse strand, counting down.
CCCAGCATTACAGCAACCACACCTACAAGAAATCTAGTAAGTTAAATCACGTTGTTTTAGACCCAAAATTAAATGTAAAGTCTTAAAAACAGATAAAGCACCAACCTGTTGCAGGACTACCGGTAGTCACATTCTGGGTGTTATTTGAGGGGACGAAACCAACTGAAAAAGAGAAATCCAGTGAAATTTCTTTAGTAACAAATTAATTTATAGTGCAGTCATTTTTTTGCATGTTGATTTGACTTAAACTTAAAATCAATCCAGTAAACACCAACCTGGAGCATGACTGGTGGCCTCCTGGGTTGGATTTATGGGAACACCGCCAACAACTACACAAAAAGAAAAGAGTAAATAATCACCAATTTTTTTTTTTTTTAGGAGAATACGTAGTTTGAATGCTTAAGTTTGTACCTGTCATCACACAGACGACAATCAGAAGCCACATAATGCAACGCAATCTCAACAAAGAGAGCTGCTGTGAACCCAAAGGCCTCTGCTGGCTTTCCTACAGAGATCAACAGCTGTGATCACTCCCCCACTAATTAAGACCTTTCAGATTCACTCTGACAGAACATATTCTTTCTCTATACATTTACACATTCCTTAGTCAATATTTTGCACTTTCCATCCTCTTCCTTTTAAACACTACATTTTTAAACACTGTACAACAAGTTTGATTGTTTTTTATTGTTTATAAATGTGTCTCATGCATTCAGAAATGTTCAAAATTGATGGTCTGATGATAGTCTGATAGTCTTGCTGTGAGCTGCAAAAGCCATATTGGTCTCACAATGCTAAAAAAAAATAGATGTTAAGGAGGGAAATGTTGGTGGTCTAGGGCAGTGGTTTCTCAAAGCGGGGTCCACGGACCCGTAGGGGTCCTTGAGGGGGTTCCAGGGATCCTCAGCAAAAAAGGGGAATTGTTTATTTTCACTATAATTCCATCCAGAAGTAGCACAGTGGCAGAATGTATGATTATTTTGGTCATGGGTTTCATATACTTTCTGTAACAAACATCTAAAAGCAAAACTCCTATCAGATGGGGACCTCAAATAGAAAGAAAGAAAATACACCAAAAAGGACCCTGACAGCTCTTGAGGAGCTTTTTAAGTAGAAATTTAATGAATTAATGTAACAAAGGGTGTTTGGAAAGCAAACATGTCTTGAAAAAATAAACAATAAAAGCTTTTTCAGCAACAGAGAAAATAACTCAGAGAAAATTCCCCAAAAAGCCAACACTGTTTAGACAGCTGGCCCTGAACATGCAGTCTTCTCAGTGATGAGCGAGAGTTTTTGTGGTGGTTCAACATGGCCTCTAGAGGGCGCAATAGGACACCTTAAGGCTCTCAATTTATGTATTTTTTTGCCTTTTGACCTGACGTGTAACTTTCAGGAACAGCTTTCTCCCAGACAGAGGACTGACTCTTAAATAACTCTCCTTATTAAATTCTAACTAAATGATCAGGGTTGTGGTTACACGGTCTGAATGAGGCAGCATTAGAACAGGGTCGCTCTGTAAGGCACCACTCAGGGTTATGTGCCAATGTGCCATATAGAATACTGTGTACAGGTACCACTGAACATACAGTCGTTCATATGTAGCTAGAAAAACTGCATTCTTGTTATTTATTATTTATTTACTTATTTGGTGGACACCTGCCACTGAGGTGGATGACGCGCTGTTCTTTTCATCAGGAATGTTGCATTCAGGTGCCATATAGACAGTAGACATTTTCCAATATGCAACGATGTGCATGTAGTCTTTTAGGTGAGGTACTAGTTACTATTATTTATGTCAATAGTTCCCCCAGGGGTCCTTTAAGGACATTCCAGGGAATCCTCAGCAAATAGGGGAATCATTTGTGTACACTATAATTCCATGCATAAGTAACACAATGATAGAATGTGTGACTATTTTGGTCATGGGTTTCATATACTATACTGACTTTAGGCCTACTAATACTGAGAGAAAAAATCTATATATTTATCAAATAGGGGTCTGTGGTCTAACTTGTGTCAGTTTAGGGGTCTTTCACGTGGAAAAAGTTTCGGAACCACTGCTCAATATGACGGCTCTTTCAGATGTCTTGAATTCTAACTTGAACTGACGTCACTAATATATCAGAAACGTGTATTTCAAAGAGGACAAAAATAAACATACATATGGAGATGCAGCCACAACTGTACGTCACAACCACTTAAAGGGATAAGAGAATTTGGTTTTGCCCTGGGACACTTGGACTAAAGGATTGAACTGCAAATCCTGTGATTAGGGGATGGCCTAGCAACTCAACTCCTAACCACAGCCACCTCCTCTCCAGTGAATTAGCGCTGCACTTCCATAATGTTTAGGGACTCATAAGAGATAGATATTTATAAAGAATAGTCAACAAATTTGAAATATCCTGACTTTTGGTGTCATGTTTAGGTCAATTCCATAAGCATACTATCTTGCCATAAAGCTGATTGAGATAACCAGGATTCCCACAGACATGAAGGCGGCATCAGTCAGCATCATGAGAGTCATATGATGTCCTGTCATGTGGTGCATTCACTTCCTATTGATTCGCTCCGCCGCAGATGATAGACTCTGCTGTATCATGTCGTCTTAGTTAGGCTCCACAGACTACTATCTACCACATTAAACATGTTATTTCAGTGTAAATCTAATCGTCGCTCGCCTATGAAGCTGGTTCTTTGGTTTGTGGCGTGTCTGGGTTGTTTGTCGGTCCGGTCCGGAGCGGAGGAGGACAGCAGCCCGTGGTACCAGGACCTCTGCAGGTAACGTTATAGCTAACAAACACACCTCCGGATGAAACACTGCAGCTAGGAACAGAACAAATTACAAAGTTCCGTCCTCGTGTGTAATTTAACGTCACACAGATCGTCAAGCTAACGTTAACCCTTATGTTCAGAAATATGTTAGTTGGTGATTTATTTGCTTATTATAGACATGCTTACCCGGTTTCACACGAGCTCATGATATCATATGAATGTCTCCTGTTAAACGTGGCTTATAAACAAACGGTCAGCTCTTTGTTTCAGTTTCAATATCAACTTTTTATTTCTTACATTTAGCCTGCAGCTCTCGGGTGTAAGCTAGCTAACCTATCGATTAAAAATAATAGTTGTCTTGTTTTTAAAAACGTGCTGCTTGATAATTTTTAACCATCTGACTTACTGTTAAATTAAAAGAGATTCAAATTGCATTCAAATTTCGAGCCAAAGCTGTTTTGAAGGGTTATATATTGTTGTTTCTATCATGCTAAAATGTAGCTAACGATAGGTGCTAACGTTACATTAGAGCTGTCATCTAACAAGCTAACGCTAAATGTTAGCAGCTTTAAATGACAGCCAGAGAATGGAACATGTCTCTCCATAAAACAGCCATAAAAGACACAGCAACGCCGTGTAACTTATTTCATAGTTAAAATAAATATTACAAGCTGTTGTCTGTTGACCTCCTGTACTGGAGTTCTGTTCAGTCAGCTGCTGTTTAGCTAGCTAAATATTGACACAGCAATAAGGCAGAAATGATAACCCCACTAACACAGAACGTTGGGGAACGTTAGTTTTTGGTTCTCTAAAGGTTAGTTCGAACCAAACCAAAAACTAACGTTTAGGGAACGTTCCCTCAGGGTTATAACGTTCCCTAAACGTTAGGGGAACCAACCAACTGAAACGTTCTCCTGTGGTTGCACCGTTACCTCCACACAACGTTCCCGTTTTGGTTGTTTTTGGTTGTTCTGAGTGCGGTTTTGAAATGTTTATTTAACCAGTTAACCTGTAAATTCAGGCTGGCTGCGTGTTATTTCCTCGGAAACTTCGTAGAAAATAATTCATGGGAGACGAGACAAAGCGTAAACAATTAACAAAGAACGTATAAAAGACAACAATGCAAGACACAAGGGCTCAAACTATCAAGTATGGTCGTCATTGATCAAACATTGAATCGTTTGATCTATAAATTGTCAGAAAATGATGAAAAATACACATCCCAGTTTCCTAAAACACAAGGTGACGTCTTTCAGTTGCTTGTTTTAGTTTTTATGACCAATGCTCTGAAACCTAAACATAGAGAGTTTGTTACTACATGAGACAAAGAAAAACAGCAAATCCACACAACTGAGAAGCTGGAATTTAAATGATTATACAATTATCCAAACAGTTGAATATTTTTATGTCAATTAACTATTTTTTTTTTCTCAGCAAAATGACTTCTGATGCAGCTTATTGCATTTTTTTCTTTATTATTTTTTTTTGTAAATTGAATATTTTGCTGGGTTTTTTTTTTGTTGGGAAAAACAAACAATTTGAAGACGTCACAGTTAATAAAATTGTGATGTTCATCATTCTCTATTTTCAGAAACTGTAAGACTAAACAATTAATGTATTGATCAGATGTGATGCAATACTCACAGATAGGTTCCTCAACATCAATACCTTTGCAGACAGCTCTGTGAATCAACTATAAGGAAAAGGTCGGGACTGAAATTGATCGGAGGCTGCAGGGCTGAGACCTAATGTGTGTCTCAGTCCAAGTGTGTGCACCACCTAAATGTTTTTCTTTCATTTTTACTCTTCCTTCTTTACGTAATCTCTTTTTATTTCTTGTGTTGCAGTTATAAATGGGAGGCCATAGACCAGGATAATAAAGTGAGCTACACGCTAAAGCTCTGTGAGTCTTCACCATCAACCAGCTGTGGCCCCACCACCGCTGTCTGCGCCCGGAACCTCACCAGCAAAGCGGACCAGTCTGTCGGTGAGTACAGCCCCACTGGTGTACACTGGCGCACAGTTAAGGTTTCGCAGTTGCTTAAGACATCTGTTATCAGCCAGGTGTGATGGCATCGTCGCAGTCTGCTGAAGAGATTATGAATAAATGGAAATAGGTTGATTTTGATTTCAAGGGTGAAAGTGAACATGTTGTCCGCTTAGACACCTTTTTAAGCCTGAGCCATTCGGCTGCCTTTGCTGTGACAATGAATTATATCGGTGGTTGGCCAAGAATTAAAGGCTAGAGGTTTTCAATTGTTTCTTCTAGTTCAGGAGTTATTTGTCTAAATGAGAGGCTAGTTCAGAGCTAGCAGCACAGTAAACTGTTTTGCAGTTTGGTTGTAAAGCCAGTTAAGCTTGTGTCGTCTTCCTACCGAGGAATGTCACAATATTTTTACTCTTTGCCAGCTGGTGTCTGGCACACTTTCCAAGATTTCCACAACAACTCTGCCATCTTTGCTGCACTTTGAACATCATTTCAGTTGCACATTTTAGCTTTAAATATAATTTAGCAAGAATCACCTTGGTCCCCCACCAGGAGACAAACTCTGTGTAATAAAAGGACATAGAATAATAACCCTTTGTAGCCTTGTATCCGGCAGCGTTGTTGTGCTGGATAAATTACGTGTGCAGTATGTTTAGAGCAGGTGCAGGCCAGAATTCAACATGCTGCAGTCCATTTTACTGATCCGTTAAAAAACCTTTTTGAGTAGCAGTGTTGGCGCTGGTCTTTCATTCTGGTGCGTCCCATGTGTCTTCTGACCACCACACAGCAGAACATTTCACGGCTCTTTGGTGACACTGCATGGAAAAAGTGGTGATTATATAGCTATTCTGCTTTTTGGTGTTGTTTTGGTCATTTATTTTTCCACAAACACTCCATCTAGTCTGTTTCTGTGTGAAGCATGAAATAAGTTTGGAATTATCTGGCTTAATGTTGGTAGCAGGTCTGCTGTGATCATGTTTTCCATTTCTATACCTTTTCCCTTGACTGCTTAGAAGTAAATGTGTGCCTTCTTTCTAAGAATTGATGCATTGGGTAGAGTATCCCTTCAAATAAGTGGCCATGTAGGCAAAACAAAAGAAACGTATTGATCTTGTTGACAGTTGTCTTTAGTCTTGAGTCTCAACCATAACAAATGTGTATGTTTAGAGAAAAATAAGATGCGTATGTGCCGAGATTTTCAGGTGAAATATGTTTTTTATGCTGTTTTCTTTCATTACAACTTCTTAAAAAATATCTTTTGGTAAAGTATGTATTGCATCAGATAAAAAAAGATAAAAATATATATATTTATATTCTTAAAGCTGCACTTTTATATGGCTCTTTGTAATTTTGCTTATTTAAAGCTAATGTAGGGGCGGAAATCACCAGAGGCCTCACAATACCATATCATCACGATACTTATGTCACGATACAATATTATTGCGATTTTAAAGATATTGCAATATTCTGTGATATATTGCAATTTATTACCCTTTTTCCAACTTCAAATTTTTCCCAATTTCAAATTATGTCCCCAAAAGAAAACTTTGTCAACATCTGTTTATATATATATATATATATATATATTTATTTATTTATTTATTTATATTATACTATACTATACTATACTATACATTTCTCTGTTTGTTCATCTCATTTCAATTTTATTGCTGCAAAATGGGATTGTCAAGCAGACAAACTGACCAACACATGTATAATAAAACATTGATACTTGGCGTCTGTGTATCGATACAGTATTGCCACGGAAAATATTGCGATACTATACTGTATTGAATTTTTTTTCCCCCACCCCTATTGCGCTTACTACTTGTCTGGAGTTTGCACCTTCACAGTTGAAAGCTCTTAATTGGAAGTTGTAATGTAATGCATCGGTGGCTGTCATGCCCTCTGTTTGGAAGTGGAAAAATAATCTTGCCCCTAACCCCCATAAACCAATTTAAATGTAATAATATTGGAGAAATTAGTAGTCAATGAGTTAATTAATTGATGATTTATTAATCATTTCTGTTGTTTTATCAACGGAAAATGCCAAATATTTGCTGCTTCTTAAATGTGAGATATTCCTGTTAGACTGTTGGTTGGTCAAAACGAGCATTTTGAAGATGTCGCTTTGGGGTCTGGGAGGCGCAATATTTGTTAATGGCAAAATATGTGTCAAACCATTCTGAATGAAGTATTGTGGTGCTGCAGAGACATCCCGGCCTTCAAATCCTATCCTACAGACTAAAGAAAAAAATCTTTGTTTGGTACACATCCTCGCAAAAATCGCACTATAATCATTTTAATTTCTTTCAATGTTAATTTTCAATGAGAATAATGATACAAAAAAGATCATTCCCTCCAATATCGTGAACCCTATCGCAATCGCAATATCAGTCAAAATAATCAGAAGATATTTTCCTCATATCGTGCAGCCCTAGTTGTGATTGGTTTAAAGAAATGCCAATAAACTACAGCGCGTTTTTTTCTCCCAATCTCGGAATGCTGTGTGGACTAGCCAGACCCTCCTCCGCAGCGCTGTGGAGGGAGGTCTGGCAATGCGAAACTAAACTGGTTTAACCTTTTCTTGACTTTTCTTTCTTCTCTTCCTTGTCAAACATCTCTCTGTTGTTGGTCGTTTTTTGCTGTCACAATAAAACCCGCTAGCGTGAACGCTAGAAAAGACTATTTGAAGAATGAATTAACGTATGGAGACATATGTAAAACTTTGTTTCCTTTTTCTGATCAGTTATTTATATCTGTTGGAGTTCATAGCATGCCTCCCCCAAGTATTGTTTGACTGTTTCTTTACATGTGGTTTTTGAATCTGAAGCTGTGCTTTCCCAGTGGTCACAATCCGTGCTATTGCAGCAGAAATGGCGTCATAATCATACAGTTGATGGCCTCTGTATCACTGTATAATATTTTGTCTTTATGTAGCTCTGTATAATTTGTGTATGGAAGGAGTAAGGGAGAGATAGGCAAACCAGCAACAATTTCAATACTCAAACAAATCCATTTTATCTGTCTTGCAATGTATATTTCACTTCCTCAGTTTTAGTACAAAAATCTTTTTTTTTTCCCAATTATTATTGTTTTACTGAATTTCCTTTTTCATGTGGTTTTAAATCTGAAATGTTCCCAATGGTCCGAATCAGTGTACATAATCTCATAGTTCATGCTGTGTAATTACATTAGACCATATAACAGATGTCACATTTGCTACGTTATAGCAAACATGCATACATTCTACTTAAAGATCACTTGGGAGTTTGAAACAGGTTTGCTGTGAGTATTTTGGGCTGTTTCTCAATTTGAGTTACGTCACTGTCTTTTGATTTTTGCCCGTGACCTTTCCTTAAGACGACAGGCTGCCAGTCCGAGTTATTCCAAGAGTCCCGCAACAACTTGTCCTGCAGTCTGAGGCCGTGAACTTCCCCTGGTGACGAATTGGTGTTTGGTAGCTCTCAGCGTGTCATCCGACTCAGATTTCCGAGTGTGACAAAGAGCCAAAGACTGCAGACTCATGTTGTTGGTGTTGCAGGGTATGTTTCCCAGCTGATTTTTATGAGGTTGCCCTCTCTAGATTTTTAGTTTTTTTTTTTTCTGATGGGTAGATGCTGTTTTGTAAATAGGGTAGGCGTAATAAGCTATGGCTTCAGCCTACACCTTTTCGGTTACCACCCTTGTTTGTAATGAACTTGCTGTACTTATATTATGTTTTATGTTTAGTAACCGAATAAACCTTCTTTCATTCAAGAGGAAGATCACATTGGGAAGTGAGAGAATAGCAACAAGAAGCAGTGTGGTCCGATGACTTGCAGTTTAATCATGCTAGCTGACTTGTCACATGACACAGGAACAAATCATCGAGCACAAACACTCTCCAACACAAATAGACACACATGTTGTGCGCTGTTTGCTCGCTCACACACCAGCTCCTCCCGTCTCTGTCTCTGTACTGCTTGCTTTCATGCCATCTTGACTGTGCTATGCAAGCACAGATTCCATCCTCCCACTTTTTACATTCATGTCTTTTGTGCTTCCTCAAATCCAAATCTTTGGAGTAACAAATGCTCCCCTCACCTGTACTGCGTGTAAAAAGTTTGTTGTTTGCCTTTTCATGAAGATCAGTGGCTGTAATCCGCTTTGATTCATGTCATTTACGATGGATCACATTTATTTTGTTCCACATTTTCATTACAAAAGAGTATTAAAATTAGGGCTACACATAATGAGTTTTGTATTATTCATTAAAGGTTCTCTAAGAGATGTCATGCGGTTTTTTTTTTAGGCTGCAACATTTTTTGTCACCTACAGCAAACATCTCACTATCAGCTAGCTGCCTGTCCCCTGAACACACTGTAAAAAAAAAACACGGTCTCTGTAGACAGCCCAGGCTCCACAAACGGCAACAAAAACAAACTGCGCCGACCTGCACCACCAAACATAACAAACAGTGTTCCAGCCAATAAGAAGGATTTGGGGGTGGGGGTTGAGGGGGGGGTAGTGCACAGAAGGGAGGAAGGAGGAGGAAGGAGGAGGAAGGAGGAAGGAGGAGGAAGGAGGAAGGAGGAAGGAGGAAGGAGGAGGAAGGAGGAAGGAGGAGGAAGGAGGAGGAAGGAGGAGGAAGGAGGAGGAGGAGGAGGAGGAGGAGGAGGAGGAGGAGGAGCTAGCCAGCCTCCGTTTTGTTTGACAATACTTTGAACGTCAAGAAGAAGTGCCGTCACCCAACATCGCTTAGAGCACCTTTCTTTTTAATTTTCTGTTTGCTTTAGATTAAAGGTGGAGTCTGTGATGCTAATCCAAGACACTTTTTGTCAAATTTAGCAAATATCTTTAGCAACATCCGGTGTTCATACAGAGCCCTGGCTCTGTAAATGGGGAAACGCACAAAGTGTCTCGGACCGTTACACACCTCTGTATTCCAGGAAAACAGCAAGAGCCACGTTCATGCTGGTGCACAGGACACGGGAAAGGCCACTGACGTATAGAGAGGGATGATATATAAGCAGCACTGACGGGAGGGGTGTATTTGTTATAAGTGTTGAGTTCAAATATCAATAATCTTTCTCCAGAATCGCACCAAAAAAAGTCCAAGGTTACGTCTTCAAATTGCTTGATAGGTCCGACCACGCATGCTGCATAATCCACCTCGTTGCTCTTTATCTGTCTTAATAGTAAATAGCCTTAATACTACCAAAATACGTCCGATATGAAGTGTAACGGAGTATCACAGGACTTAAAAGACGAGGCAGTGCAACAGGCCGAGACGTGAGCTGTGCTTCCGTCCTGCCTGGAGTAGTTTTTGGTGTTAGTAGGTCACCCTGTTGTACACTGTTTTACGATCCCTTTGTGATAGCAGTCCAGCAGCCATATCGGAGGCAGCAGAACACACACACACACACACACACACACACACACACACACACACACACACACACACACACACACACACACCCTTTTCAAGGGCTCATGAAAGTCTCTTTGACTGACTGACTGAAAAGATTTATAAAAGACATGAGAACTTTAGTATGTCTTCGTTTTGAATTTAACGGATGCTGAAATACAAACGAGGACTAGAATGAG